>NW_027036010.1:0-12394 GCF_034236695.1 Oncorhynchus nerka
CGACCCTCTACTTTTTGAACATTCTGTTAAAAATCGCGCAACATTTCAGCGCCCTGCTACTCATGCCAGGAATATAGTATATGCATTTGCTTAGTCTGTGTGGATAGAAAACACTCAGACGTTTACAAAACTGGTTAAATCACTGCTGTGGCTTTACCAGAACGGCATTTACATCGAAAAGCACAGGAAAAACTGATCACTGAAAATGGGGAAAATATATCCATGCGCTACTTGAACCCATTGATAAACGTGAACCACAATTAATTGACTGAGGTTGCAGTACCTACAGCTTCCACAGGGTGTCTAGAGTCTTGTCATTTCCCTTCGAGTTTTTCTTGGTCAAACACATACAGGACATCGTATCTAATCCGGTCTAGGACCGGATATTTTCGTTGAGTTTCTAGCCGGACATTTTTCCAGACGGACAGCTAATGATCTTTACATCGCCTCCTGATGAATTTTATCGCTTATTAACGTTTACTAATACCTAAAGTTGCATTACAAACGTATTTCGAAGTGTTTTGTGAAAGTTTATCGTCGACTTTTTGAATTTTAAAAAATGACGTTACGTTTTGAAACAATGTTTTTTTCGTTTATCACACAGTCTACATATAACGATATCTAGGCTTTATATGGACCGATTTAATCGAAATAAAGACCCAAATAGTGTTTATGGGACATCTAGGAGTGCCAACAAAGAAGATGGTGAAAGGTAATGAATGTTTTCTATTTTATTGTGCGGTTTGTGTAACGCCGAAATGCTAATTATTTTGTTTACGTCCCCTGTGGGTCTTTTGGGGTGTTGCATGCTATCAGATAATAGCTTCTCATGCTTTCGCCGAAAAGCATTTTAAAGGTTAAGGAGCTGCAAAGCTCCACAGCAGAGATTGGAGTATCAGTCCATAGGACCACTTTAAGCCGTACAATCCAGAGATGGAAAAAAGCCATTACTTAAAGAAAAAAATAAGCAAACACCAGAAGGCATGTGGGAGACTCCCGAAACATATGGAAAAAGGTACTCTGGTCAGATGAGACTAAAATTGAGCTTTTTGGTAATCAAAGAAAACTCTACTTTAGGTGCAAACCAAACACCTCTCATCAGCCCGAGAACACCATCTCCACAGTGAAGCATGGTGGTGGCAGCATCATGCTGTGGGAATGTTTTTCATCGGCAGGGACTGGGAAACTGGTCAGAATTGAAGGAATGATGGATGGCACTAAATACAGGGACATTCTTGAGGGAAACCTGTTTCAGTCATTTTGGAATGGCCTAGTCAAAGCCCAGACTTCAATCCAATTGAGAATCTGCGTGTCACACCCTGACCACAGTCAGATCAGGGTGTGATCTGAGTGGGCATTCTATGTTGGATGTCTAGTTTCTCTGTTTCTGTGTTTGGCCTGATATGGTTCTCAATCAGAGGCAGGTGTTAGTCGTTGTCTCTGATTGGGAGCCATATTTAGGTAGCCTGTTTTGTCATTTTGGGTTGTGGGTGATTGTCTATGTCTAGTTGCATGCGTGGAGGTGGTACTGGACAGACCGGACCGTACTGGAGCTCTTGAGCACCGAGCCTGCCCAACCAACCAACCTTACCTGGTTGAATGCTCCCGGTCGCCCTTCCGGCGAGGTGGAATAGCCCGCACTGGGCTGTGCTGGCGAACCGGGGACACTGTGGATGACTTAAGGATTGCTGTACACCTGCGGAACCCATCCAACTTGAAAGAACTGGAGCAGTTTTGCCTTCAAGGATGGGCAAAAATCCCAGTGGCTAGATTATAGAGACGCACCCAAAGAGACTTGTAGCTGTAATTGCTGCAATAGGTGGCTCTACGAAGTATTGACTTTGTGGGGGTGAATAGTTATGTATGCTCAATTTTCTGTTTTGTTTTATTTCTTGTTTTGTTTCATAATAAAAAATATTTGGTTGGCATGTTGTGTAAATCAAATTATACAAACCCCCCTCAAAAAATATATTTTAATTCCATGTTGTCAGGCAACAAAATAGGAAAAATACCAAGCGGGTAAATACTTTCTCAAGTCTCTGTACATACCTATTTTCCACAGTGGTGCTGGTCCCAATACTTATATTTTATTCTAGTTCTCCTGATTGTCACATCGGTTTGTGTGTTTAATGAAGTGATACTCTTGCTAATATCACTTTATTAAAGCTTACATGTTGGCCTCTTGGCCTTCGTCATTTGCTCTACTAAACTAAATAAACCATCTTCGGTATAAAAATGTATTACATTTCAATGGCGCTTTTCATAATCCCAAAGCGCATCAAAAGAAAAAACAAATGAGCAATACTTCATGAGTAGGCTAGGTCAACCAACAAAGGCCAAGTCTGAGTGCATGCATTCTACAAAGATGGAGAGGGACCGTTCATGGCTTGATCAGAGGAAGGTCGTCAGAGAGATGGTTGACGTAGGTGGAGTCTGCTGCTCTGAAGATCACTGACTTCTCAATTTTTTTTCCCAGTCTGAGCTCGTTTTGTTTTCCCGAATTCACAGTTTTCTTTTTTCTTGAATGCACCAAAAGTATTATGTTTCGGCCATGAGATACTACATACTTTTTACTAACCAGTATGTGCTAAATAATATGTAGTACGATTAGTACACAATATGGAGTTTACGTAAGTGCAGATTTCAAACACGGACAGTGTCTGTAGCCCTACAGGAATTGTACATGTTTAAAAACATGTTGTAAAATAATTACACAATAATAAAATGGTGTACAAATTGAATTGTAACACATATAAATGCATTCCATTCAGCTTTGCTGTACTTCATGAAGTTAGGAGTGCAGTTTTGTTCATAAACGCATTACAAATGTGTTAGAAACAGGTTATCAAGTCATTTCACATGCCAGGAACATTTCAAACAAAACATGTTAATAACTGATCCCCAACTGAGTCCAGTTTTCTCTGTGTCAGATTGACCTAAGTATGGTTAAAATGTATGTTGTGTCTGGGTAAATGTTGTTTATACTACAACATCATGTGACAGTCATAGCAACATGTTGTTGATTTGCTGTTTCCTTTGATCCTTTGATAAATTGCCTGATGCTTTCATGTAGCCATAAAAATAGATTTACAAAATAGGCTGTAGGGATCTACATGCTGTAAGGTAGCTGTGTGGTAAGACAGGTGTACTCTGTTCTGATCAGAGCACAAGCAAACTGAAACAATCGTACCACGTTTTTTTAACCACCAAATATATTTAAGATATTAGACCTGCAATCAGCTTCTACTGGTTACTTGTCATGTAGTGGGAGGTAGACTGGGGGGTGGAGGGGAGTTCCAAATCCACTTCATTTCACACATTACTACCGATCTACGAGAGGTCATTTTTTAGACGGAGCAACGAGAGCTCCGTTGGGGATAGCTGGCTGTTCAGCACCCGGGCAGTTTGGGATGCAGTGACCCTTTACCGTAGCCCGCTGACCTTGGGTGATAAACTTTACACCTGGTGGCTGTAAAGTGGAATGGATTAATTAGCTAGCTAGTGCCATAGGTCTCTGCGAGGGTTGGCGGTGGGCGTGTAAGCACAGAGGGTGAGCCATGACCTTTTTGTCTGTACTAGAGGAAAACATCAGTCACTATTGCGAAACCTCTCCCCCGGCGAGTGATAATCGGCAAGTCCCATGGGGATGCTGTCTCTGGCGAATTGAGTTCAGGAAGTGGTCAGGGATACATTGTGTGCAGATTTCTCCTCAGTGAGTGATGTCTTCAGCACTCCTCCCACAAGTTACTAGAAAACTTGTGTTTAGGGACAGAGAGGCCCCTTTCATTATAATGTTGGAGGAAATACTGTACATTACTAGCGTGTGGGGGATGTGTTTGCAGTCCTCCATAAGTGCTAGCCAGCTAACTAATATTTATTAAAACCATTTTTGGGTTATGCTAACGTGTTTGCAATCCCTTTAGCGTTGCTTGCTAGCTTGCGGCTAGCTACAAAGGTTAGATGCCTAGTTACAGAAACTACAGTTGTTAGCTATAGTGGCATGAAAAAGTATGTGAACCCTTTAGAATTACCTGTATTTCTGCATAAATTGGTCATAAAATGTGATCTGATCTTCATCTATGTCACAACAATAGACAAGCACAGTGTGCTTAAACTAACAACACACAAAGTATTGTATTTTTCTTGTCTGTATTGAATACATCATTTAAACATTCACAGTGTAGGTTGTAAAAACTATGTTAGCACAATGAATTATGTTAGCACAGCTGAAAACTGTTATCCTGATTAAAGAAGCAATAAAACTGACCATCTGGAGCGTCAGCGTTTGTGGGTTCGATCAGAGGCTAAAAATGGCCAAAAACAAAGACCTTTCTTCCGAATCTTGTCAGTCTATTCTTGTTCCGAGAAATGAAGGCCATTCCATGCGAGAAATTGCAAAGAAACTGAAGATGTCATAAACTAGTCCCTTCACAGAACAGAACGAACTGGCCCTAACCAGAAAAGAAAGAGGAGTGGGAGGTCCCGGTGCACAACTGAGCAAGGGGACAAGTACATTAGAAGGCCTAGTTTGAGAAACAGAACAGAACAGCTTCAGCTACGCGCAAACGACCAGTCTCAACGTCAACAGCAAAGAGGCGACTCCAGGATGCTGGTCTTCTAGGCAGATTTCCTCTGTCCAGTGTCTGTGTTATTTTGCCCATCTTAATTTTTTATTTTTATTGTCCAGTCTGAGATATGGCTTTTTCTTTGCAACTCTGCCTAGAAGGCCAGCATCCCGGAGTCGCCTCTTCACTGTTGACGTTGAGACTGGTTTGAAGTCGAGTGATTGTGGAGGCCAGGTCATCTGATGCAGCACTCCAACACTCTCCTTCTTGGAAATTGTCCTGTTGATAGTCCCATGAAGCACAAACCAGATGGGATGGCATATCGCTGCAGAATGCTGTGGTAGCTATGCTAGTTAAGTGTGTCTTGAATTCTAAATAAATCACTGACAGTGGGAACCACACATGTGGAGATTATCTGTTCTCCTACTCTGCGTCTCAAAAAGACACAGCGGTTGGAACCAAAAATCTAACATTTGGATTCATTAGACCAAAAGACAGATTTCCTCCGGTCGAATGTCTATTGCTGATGTTTCTTGGCCTAAACAGGTCTCTTCTTCTTATTGGTGTCCTTTAGTAGTGGATTCTTTGCAGCAGTTCGACCATGAAGGCCTGATTCGCGCAGTCTCCTCTGATCAGTTGATGTTGAGTTGTGCCTTACTTGAACTCTGTCAAGCATTTTTTGGGGCTGCAATTTCTGAGGCTGGTAACTCTAATGAACTTTAATCTCTTTATCAGAGTTAACTCTGGGTCTTCCACTCCTGTGTTGGTCCTGATGAGAGCCAGTTTCATCATAGCATTTGATGGTTTTTGCGACTGCACTTGAAGACATTTTCTGTATTGAATGACCTTCATGTCTTAAAGTAATGATGGACTGTCATTTCTCTTTGCTTATCTTGCCAGATTATGAACTTGTTTTTTTACCAAATAAGGATATAATCTGTATACCACCTCTAAAGTGGTTCTTCTTGTAAAAGTTGCATCATACTGCAGCACAACTTGCGGGCTGCCACAGGATTCTATGGCAGGTTGTTTAAGTGTCAGCCATTGTTGCCAACAGAACGCATCTTTGAGAAGCATTTTACCTTTTGTAATATTGGCTGTACTAGAGAATTTAAAACATTTTTTTGTAAGAATATAGGATTCATTTGATTAACATTATGGTGTTTCTATTCCAAGAAAATCAGAATAACGAAACCCCCAAGGTTTCTGTGAGGAAAATGTGGCACTGTACAACGTGACCAGTCGGGAGTAGGCTACTAAGAGCAAAATAATCCTAACATTTCCACACCCTAAATGTAGTCTAACCAACACCCAAAAGGAGATTCAGTGAAAATGTAAATCTCATTTATGGACTCGGTAAGATGGACTCACACATGTAACCTTTATTTAACTAGGCAAGTCAGTTAAGAACAAATTCTTATTTATTAATAACTACTTCCCTCGCCTATATGATGGTGTCACCGGCAGTATTTAACATTATGACCAGTGTTGTATGGAGGTATCCGCTTCCCACTGGACATCTGCATCACAGAGTATCTGTATAATGTTAGCCTCTCTCGATTAGATAGCTAGCTAGCAAGAGTCCTTAGACAATGTCAGCCGGTGTTGTATGGAGTGCTGTCCTTGTAGCCTCTCTCAAATTAGCTACTGCCGGGGACACTGTGATACAGATGCCCAGTGGGAAGCACCTCTGGTCGGCAAGCACTCCATACAACACCGGTGCACTGTGATATACAGTGCCTTGCGAAAGTATTCGGCCCCCTTGAACTTTGCGACCTGTTGCCACATTTCAGGCTTCAAACATAAAGATATAAAACTGTATTTGTTTGTGAAGAATCAACAACAAGTGGGACACAATCATGAAGTGGAACGACATTTATTGGATATTTCAAACTTTTTTAACAAATCAAAAACTGAAAAATTGGGCGTGCAAAATTATTCAGTCCCCTTAAGTTAATACTTTGTAGCGCCACCTTTTGCTGCGATTACATACCTTAAGGGAACATTTCGGCAGTTGCTGTATGGTTAGTGAGAAAGTCCATATTGCAAATGTACGGTCCCTTACTAGACGTCCGAAAACGTTTGTAAAATTCGCGGACGGCATCGGGCCGAGCGGCAGGGCCGGACCTACCGGGAAGTCATCAAATGAACTTTGTCGGACATTCGGTTTCCGTTTTACAAAAATAATCACATTTTGGTCATTTTTCCGCTGTCCCGGAAAATCCCACAAGAGGGCATAAGCAATCATATTGCTATTGGACAAAACATCACGATTCACGATGGGGCCTTATCTCGAAAACTGAAAATATTTCGAAGCCGAAACTCGGTGAGCGTAGGTTTGGCATAATGGGCAGTTGGCCCCGAACAAGATGGCGTCTAGGCCTCAGCGGTTTTTGAGTTATGGCCATTTATCTGGGATTAAAGGTCCAAAATGAAAATAGAGAAATTATTTTTCCACTTCACGTCAAAGTCAAGGAGCCTCCGGTGTCAATAAAAAAAGAACCAGCCATTTATCTATCGTCATTTAAGAGAAATCGTACAATGACAGATTGGTGATGTTCATGGATAGGTGTTTGTTTTTTTCAACGGTTACAGATCCAGTTGCAGGGTGTTGCTACGAATCTTTTTAAAGTGTGCTGCGGAGCTCTGCGAGATTTCTGTGATTTTCTATGATTTTCTGAAATAACACACACTCACTAAACCCTCCGTAAATAACTCAGGATTCTGTAAAGGCATACCCCAATCAGGATATGAGTTTATTTATAGCTTCCTGTGCCAACCGGAAGTGCCTTAAATGGTGTCACAGTGGCAGTTTCCAAGGGTTAAAAAGTTCAGATCTTTTCAAAACTTCATATGTGTGATTAGGCAACCCCCATAAACTGTAAGTCAGTCATTTCTCCCAACAGATGTCAAAGAATAGCTCTCTCTCACACACACACACACAGAAACACACACACAGCATGGATGGAGTGACAAAGTGTGGTGCTTAAAGACACACAAAGCCTACAATGGCATTTCCATATTCTCTAGGCCGTGCCGAGTACAACGAGATGCCCAGCTTGACCGTAGCTCGCTCGGTCTAAGCACAGCGACCATTAGAAAAGTAGGCCCAAAATGAAGCCTGCCCCACAACGTCATTTGCTTTTGGGTGACAGTGAGAGAACCGTTAGGGTGAGAAGCACAAGTCGACCTCAGGTACGTTCCTAAGGTCCTCCCGATCCGTGCAAGCCTAACCTTGACCGTGTGGCATTAACCCTTAATAGTTAAAAGAAGGTGTTTACTTCAAAGAGTTTGCATTGACTTCTCTCTCCATAGGAATACATTGCCTGCACCCCTAAATTGAACCTGAAGCCTATGTGGGTTATGAATGTCGTATGAACCTGTCTTCGATGACAGTCCATCAGGCCACTACGAGGTCTACCTGTGTTGATTCTAAGCTTCCTGGACCAACCGGAAGTGGTTAAAATCACCCTAAAAGTGTTTATCCATACCCTGCCTGCAGTTTGATAGACATAGTGCATTCAACCCTGTGTAAATCAGTCAGTTCTTAACGTAAGGACTTAAAACTCAGGATTCTGTAAAAGCATACCCCAGTGAGGATATGTGTTGACTTATAGCTTCCTGTGCAAACCGAAAGTGCCATAATTGGTGTCTCTTGGGCTGTTTCGAGGGGTTAAAAAAGTCAGATCTTTCCATAACTTCATATATGTGATTAGGCAACCCCCATGAACTGTAAATCAGTCATTTTTCCCATATAATTTCAAAGGAAAACTAAATCACACACACACACACAGCTTGGAAGTAGGGACCCATTGGGGTGCGTAGAGACATACACTGCCTGCATTAGTTAACCTTGTTGGAACTTTTAAAGAACCGTCAGACCTAGAGTTCCGAAATTTAGAATCCTGTTCTAGACCTCAGGTCGATAGTGCGTGGTGAGTTACGTGGCTCTAGAAGGTTCTCGGACCGAGAAACAGCCTCGTAGATTTGCAATGACTTCAATTCATTTTTGCATCACGAAAATGACGACATTTAGAAATGTCTCAGAGACACAAGACTAGGTGCATTGCGACCGTCTCGGCCCATAGAGACGGAACCCAACGTTTCTGTCCGATAGCTCATTCAAGGAACCCGTAGTAAGTCATGGAAAAAAGTGGATTTTCAGCACCAATTAGGGTTTTGCTCGGACACCAAATGACCGATCGAGCTGAAACTTGGGATTCGGGGTCGCCTCAGCTAGGCCTACACATAACATAAGAAATGGACCCGCAGCTAGAACGTAACTACGTGTTGTATGGTTTTTTTATGGTTTGAACCGAAGGCGTTGTGAATTTTGGGCCAGCTCTGAAGTATGTGATAGTTGGCTACTAAACGAGTTGGAAAAAGTGGGTTTGGTGTCAGTTTGTATCAGTTTGGTGTCAGAATGATATCTAATTGACTGATGGACGGTGACTTGCTGGTGACTCTTGTCCATTTGAAATATGTTTAAACAGTGAGGTACCATCACCAAAAGTGACATTCTGAAATCAACCCTAACGAGCCATGGAGATGAACCAGAATCACTGCCCAGCCATCCCGAGTTCATCGGGCCAGTCAATTTCACATTCCTGCAAGATTTTTATAGCATGACAAATTCGTGATGGTACCTGCCCATTGAACCATATTGCAAATGCACGTGCACATGCAATATGATTCAACAGTGAAAAAACATGACCAAATGGACATGATGAAATCAACACAACGAGTGATGGAAAGGAACAACTATCACTGCCAGGCCATCCTGTGTTCATCAGGCCAGTCAATTTTGCATTTCTGCAGGATTTTTGAGCATGTCAAATTTGTTATGGTAAATGCCCATTGAAACATATTGCAAATGCACAGTGACTTTGCAAAAGTGAGAAAACATAAACAAATGGACATAATGAAATCAACACAACGAGCGATGGAGAAGACCCACTATCAATGCCCGGCCATCCCGAGTTCATCTGGCCAGTCAATTTTGCATTTCTGCAGGATTTTTGAGCATGTCAAATTTGTTATGGTAAATGCCCATTGAAACATATTGCAAATGCACGTGCACTTGCAATATGATTCAACAGTGAAAAAACATCACCAAATGGACATGATGAAATCAACACAACGAGCGATGGAAAGGAGCAACTATCACTGCCAGGCCATCCTGTGTTCATCAGGCCAGTCAATTTAGCATTTCTGCAGGATTTTTGAGCATGTCAAATTTCTTATGGTAATTGCCCATTGAACCATATTGCAAATGCACGTGCACTTGCAATATGATTCTATAGTGAAAAAACATCACCAAATGGACATGATGAAATCAACACAACGAGTGATGGAAAGGAACAACTATCACTGCCCGGCCATCCTGTGTTCCCATAGCGGGCATTAATATCAGAATGACCGGTAAATGCATTTACAACCATATTTTTATTTTTGGGTTACCAGGTGCCTATTTTAAATCACCAGTTGCACAACAATGCGTATCCATCAGAATATTTTAAACAGTCCATAAAGCACTCAGGACGGCCCCCATAGATAGAGGGCTGTAGTAGGGTACTCCCATAGCGGGCATGGACAATAGGAGTCCCGGTAAATGCATTTACAACCATATTTTTAATTTTTGTGTTACCAGTTGCACAACAATGCACGTGCATTTGCAATATGAATCTATAGTGAAAAAACATCACCAAATGGACATGATTAAATCAACACAACGAGTGATGGAAAGGAACAACTATCACTGCCAGGCCATCCTGTGTTCATCAGGCCAGTCAATTTTGCATTCCTGCAGGATTTTTATAGCATCACAAAATCGTGATGGTACATGCCCATTGAACCATATTGCAAATGCACAGTGACTTTGCAAAAATGAGAAAACATAAACAAATGGACATAATGAAATCGACACAACGAGCGATGGAGAAGACCCACTATCAATGCCCGGCCATCCCGAGTTCATCTGGCCAGTCAATTTTGCATTTCTGCAGGATTTTTGAGCATGTCAAATTTCTTATGGTAAATGCCCATTGAACCATATTGCAAATGAATGGGATGTCATTGGCATCGGTTTTTGTAATATGATTCAACAGTGAAAAAACTTTACAAAAGTATATTCATACAGTTCTTACACGTGTAATTGACGGAAAAAATTCGAAAGAATTTCAAAAAACGGTCCAGAAAGCACTTTAAGGGGTGATAAGTTTGATAAAAAAATAATTTTTTCAAAATTTTGCTTTTGGATGTTGACTTGGGTCACATTTCCAATATGAAAAACCAAGGTGGATCGGATTCGCCACCTGTTGGATTTTTAAAGTGTTACAACTGGCAATTGCCATATGGCATTTGCAATACACTTTGGATGAATCAACGCCGAATTGGGTGGTATTGGACAATGTGTATATGGTTTGTCCGATGCCAATGACATCCCATTCATTTTTGTCCAATACAGGGGGTATTCCCTTACAGCTGTAAGTCGTTTGGGGTATGTCTATCAGTTTTGCACATCGAGAGACTGAATTTTTTTCCCATTCCTCCTTGCAAAACAGCTCGAGCTCAGTGAGGTTGGATGGAGAGCATTTGTGAACAGCAGTTTTCAGTTCTTTCCACAGATTCTCGATTGGATTCAGGTCTGGACTTTGACTTGGCCATTCTAGCACCTGAATGTATTTATTTTGAACCATTCCATTGTAGATTTTGCTTTATGTTTTGGATCATTGTCTTGTTGGAAGACAAATCTCCATCCCAGTCTCAGGTCTTTTTGCAGACTCCATCAGGTTTTCTTCAGAATGGTCCTGTATTTGGCTCCATCCATCTTCCCATCAATTTTAACCATCTTCCCTGTCCCTGATGAAGAAAAGCAGGCCCAAACCATGATGCTGCCACCATGTTTGACAGTGTGGATGGTGAGTTCAGGGGTGATGAGCTGTATTGCTTTTACGCCAAACATAAAAGTTTTTGCATTGTTGCCAAAAGTTCAATTTTGGTTTCATCTGACCAGAGCACCTTTTCCACATGTTTGGTGTGTCTCCCAGGTGGCTTGTGTGAAACTTTAAACGACACTTTTATGGATATCTTTTGAAATGGCTTTCTTCTTGCCACTCTTCCATAAAGGCCAGATTTGTGCAATATCGACTGATTGTTGTCCTATGGACAGAGTCTCCCCTCAGCTGTAGATCTCTGCAGTTCATCCAGAGTGATCATAGGTCTCTTGGCTGCATCCTGATCAGTCTTCTCCTTGTATGAGCTGAAAGTTTAGAGGAATGACCAGGTCTTGAGCAGATTTGCAGTGGTCTGATACTCCTTCCATTTCAATATTCGCTTGCACAGTGCTCCTTGGGATGTTTAAAGCTTAGAAATCTTGTATCCAAATCCACGGCTTTAAACTTCTTCACAACAGCATCTCGGACCTGCCTGGTGTGTTCCTTGTTCTTCATGATGCTCTCTGCGCTTTTAACGGACTTCTGAGACTCTCACAGTGCAGGTGCATTTATACGGAGACTTGATTACACACAGGTGGATTGTATTTATCATCATTAGTCATTTAGGTCAACATTGGATCATTCAGAGATCCTCACTGAACTTCTGGAGAGAGTTTGCTGCACTGAAAGTAAAGGGGCTGGTTAATTTTGCACGCACCATTTTTCAGTTTTTGTTTTGTTAAAAAAGTTTGAAATATCCAATAAATGTCATTCCACTTCATGATTGTGTCCCACTTGTTGTTGATTCTTCACAAAAAAATACAGTTTTATATCTTTATGTTTGAAGCCTGAAATGTATCAAAAGGTCGCAAAGTTCAAAGGGGCCGAATACTT
>NW_027036011.1:0-12397 GCF_034236695.1 Oncorhynchus nerka
TAGAGCCATACAGCTATAGAACTATACAACTATACAACTACAGAACTATACAGCTACAGAACTATACAACTATACAACTACAGAACTATACAGCTACAGAGAAATAGAGCTATACAACTATAGAACTATACAACTACAGAACTATACAACTACAGAACTATACAGCTACAGAACTATAGAACTATAGAACTATAGAACTATACAGCTATAGAACTATACAACTACAGAGCTATACAGCTACAGAGCTATACAGCTATAGAACTATAGAACTATAGAACTATACAACTACAGAACTATACAGCTACAGAACTATACAGCTACAGAACTATACAGCTACAGAACTATACAGCTACAGAGCTATACAGCTACAGAGCTATACAACTATAGAACTATAGAACTATAGAACTATACAACTATACAACTATACAACTACAGAACTATACAGCTACAGAACTAGCTACAGAGCTATACAGCTACAGAACTATACAACTATAGAACTATACAACTATAGAACTATACAACTACAGAACTATACAGCTACAGAACTATACAGCTACAGAACTATACAGCTACAGAACTATACAGCTACAGAGCTATACAGCTACAGAGCTATACAGCTACAGAGCTATACAACTATAGAACTATAGAACTATAGAACTATACAACTATACAACTATACAACTATAGAACTATAGAACTATAGAACTATAGAACTATACAGCTACAGAACTATACAGCTACAGAACTATACAGCTATAGAGAAATAGAGCTATACAACTATAGAACTATAGAACTATACAACTATACAACTATACAACTATACAACTATAGAACTATACAACTATACAACTATACAACTATACAACTATACAACTATACAACTATACAACTATACAACTATAGAACTATACAGCTACAGAACTATACAGCTACAGAACTATACAGCTATACAGCTACAGAACTATACAGCTACAGAACTATACAACTATACAGCTACAGAACTATACAGCTACAGAACTATACAGCTATACAGCTACAGAACTATACAACTAGCTACAGAACTATACAACTATACAACTATACAACTATACAACTATACAGCTACAGAACTATACAGCTACAGAACTATACAGCTACAGAACTATACAACTATACAGCTACAGAACTATACAGCTACAGAACTATACAACTATACAGCTACAGAACTATACAGCTATAGAGAAATAGAGCTATACAACTATAGAGAAATAGAGCTATACAACTATACAACTATACAACTATAGAAATTAGAGCTATACAGCTACAGAACTATGCCAGCTACAAGACTAACAGATATACAGCTACAGAACTATACAGCTACAGAACTATACAGCCAGAACTCATACAGCTATAGAACTATAGCCCTCCAAGAACTATACAACTATAGAGCTTAGAACTATACAACTACAGAACTATACAGCTACAGAACTATACAACTATAGAACTCCACAACTATAGAACTATACAGCTACAGAACTATACAACTATACAGCTACAGAACTATACAGCTACATTACAGCTACAGAACTATACAGCTACAGAACTATACAACTACAGAACTATACAACTACACAGCTAAACTATACAGCCACAGAGACTATACAACTATACAGCTACAGAACTACAGCTACAGAACTACAGAACTATACAACTACAGAACTATACAACTACATAACTATAGAACTAGAACTATAGAACTATAGAACTATACAGCTATAGAACTATACAACTATACAGCTATACAACTACAGAGCTATACAAGCTATAGAACTATACAACTACAGAACTATACAGCACAGAACTATACAACTATACAGCTACAGAACTATACAACTACAGAACTATACAACTACACAACTACAGAACTATACAGCTACAGAACTAGACAGCTACAGAACTATACAACTATACAACCACAGAATAACTATTGCAGCTATAGAACTATACAACTATACAACTATACAACTACAGAACTATACAACTACAGAACTATACAGCTACAGAACTATACAACTACAGAACTATACAACTATAGAACTATACAACTACAGAACTATACAACTACAGAACTATACAACTACAGAACTATACAACTACAGAACTATACAACTATACAACTATACAGCTACAGAACTATACAACTATACAGCTACAGAACTATACAACTACAGAACTATACAACTACAGAACTATACAACTATACAACTATAGAACTATACAGTTACAGAACTATACAACTATACAGCTACAGAACTATAGAACCATACAGCTACAGAACTATACCACAGAATCAGCTACAGAACTATACAACTACAGAACTATACAGCTACAGAACTATACAACTACACAACTATACAGCTACAGAAATACAGCTACAGCTATACAACTATACAGCTAGAACTATACAACTACAGAACTATACAACTACAGAACTATACAGAACTACAATACAGAACTATACAACTATAGAACTATACAACTACAGAACTATACAGCTACAGAACTATACACTACAGAACTATACAACTACAGAACTATACAACTATACAGAACTATACAACTACAGAACTATACACTACAGAACTATACAACTATACAGCTACAGAACTATACAGCTATAGAACTATACAACTATACAGCTACAGAACTATACAGCTACAGAACTATACAACTATACAGCTACAGAACTATACAGCTACAGAACTACAGAACTATACAACTATACAACTACAGAACTATACAACTATACAGCTACAGAACTATACTACAGAACTATACATACAGAACTATACAACTATACAGCTACAGAACTATACAGCTACAGAACTATACAGCTACAGAACTATACAACTATACAGCTACAGAACTATACAACTACAGAACTATACAACTATACAGCTACAGAACTATACAGAACTATACAACTATACAGCTACAGAACTATAGAACTATACAGAACTATAGAACTATACAACTATACAGCTACAGAACTATACAACTACAGAACTATACAACTACAGAACTATACAACTACAGCTACAGAACTATACAACTATACAGCTACAGAACTATACAGCTACAGAACTATACAGCTACAGAACTATACAACTATACAGCTATAGAACTACATACAGAACTATAGAGCCACAGAACTATACAGCTATACAGAACTATACAGCTACAGAACTATACAGCTACAGAACTATACAACTATACAGCTACAGAACTATACAACTACAGAACTATACAACTACAGAACTATACATACAGAACTATAAGAACTATACAGCTACAGAACTACAACTATAGAACTATACAACTACAGAACTATACAGCTACAGAACTATACAACTACAGAACTATACATAGAACTATACAGCTACAGAACTACAGCTACAGAACTATACAGCTACACAACTACAGCTATACAACTATAGAACTATACAGCTACAGAACTATACAGCTACAGAACTATACAACTATACAGAACTATACAACTATACAGCTACAGAACTATACAACTATACAGCTACAGAACTATACAGCTACAGAACTATACAGCTACAGAACTATACAGCTATACAGCTACAGAACTATACAGCTACAGAACTATACAGCTACAGAACTATACAACTACAGAACTATACAACTATACAGCTACACAGCTACAGAACTATACAACTATACAACTATACAGCTACAGAACTATACAACTATACAGCTACAGAACTATACAGCTACAGAACTATACAACTATACAGCTACAGAACTATACAGCTACAGAACTATACAACTATACAGCTACAGAACTATACAGCTACAGAACTATACAGCTACAGAACTATACAGCTACACAACTATACAGCTACAGAACTATACAACTATACAGCTACAGAACTATACAGCTACAGAACTATACAACTACAGAACTATACAGCTACAGAACTATACAACTATACAGCTACAGAACTATACAGCTATACAGCTACAGAACTATACAACTATACAGCTACAGAACTATACAGCTACAGAACTATACAGCCATACAGATACAGAACTATACAGCTACAGAACTATACAGCTACAGAACTATACAGCTACAGAACTATACAACTATACAGCTACAGAACTATACAGCTACAGAACTATACACAACAGCTACAGAACTACTACAAAACTACAGAACTATACAGCTACAGAACTATACAACTATACTACAGAACTATACAACTACAGAACTATACAACTATACAGCTACAGAACTATACAGAACTATACAGCTACAGAACTATACAACTATACAGCTACAGAACTATACAACAGAACTATACAACTATACAGAACAGAACAGCTACAGAACTATACAACTACAGAACTATACAACTATACAGCTACAGAACTATACAGCTACAGAACTATACAACTATACAGCTACAGAACTATACAGCTATACAGCTATACAGCTACAGAACTATACAGCTACAGAACTATACAGCTACAGAACTATACAACTACAGAACTATACAACTATACAGCTACACAGCTACAGAACTATACAACTATACAGCTATACAGCTACAGAACTATACAACTATACAGCTACAGAACTATACAGCTACAGAACTATACAACTACAGAACTATACAGCTACAGAACTATACAGCTACAGAACTATACAACTATACAGCTACAGAACTATACAGCTACAGAACTATACAGCTACAGAACTATACAGCTACAGAACTATACAGCTACAGAACTATACAACTATACAGCTACAGAACTATACAGCTACAGAACTATACAGCTACAGAACTATACAGCTACACAGCTACAGAACTATACAACTACAGAACTATACAACTACAGAACTATACAGCTACAGAACTATACAGCTACAGAACTATACAACTATACAGCTACAGAACTATACAGCTACAGAACTATACAGCCATACAGCTACAGAACTATACAGCTACAGAACTATACAGCTACAGAACTATACAGCTACAGAACTATACAACTATACAGCTACAGAACTATACAGCTACAGAACTATACAACTATACAGCTACAGAACTATACAGCTACAGAACTATACAGCTACAGAACTATACAACTATACAGCTACAGAACTATACAGCTACAGAACTATACAACTATACAGCTACAGAACTATACAGCTACAGAACTATACAACTATACAGCTACAGAACTATACAGCTACAGAACTATAGAACTATACAGCTACAGAACTATACAGCTATACAGCTACAGAACTATACAACTATACAGCTACAGAACTATACAACTATACAGCTACATAACTATACAACTATACAGCTACAGAACTATACAGCTACAGAACTATACAACTATACAGCTACAGAACTATACAGCTACAGAACTATACAACTATACAGCTACAGAACTATACAACTACAGAACTATACAACTATACAACTATACAGCTACAGAACTATACAGCTACAGAACTATACAGCTACAGAACTATACAACTACAGAACTATACAGCTACAGAACTATACAACTACAGAACTATACAACTATACAGCTACAGAACTATACAGCTACAGAACTATACAGCTATACAGCTACAGAACTATACAGCTACAGAACTATACAACTACAGAACTATACAGCTACAGAACTATACAGCTACAGAACTATACAGCTACAGAACTATACAGCTATACAGCTACAGAACTATACAGCTACAGAACTATACAGCTACAGAACTATACAGAACTATACAGCTACAGAACTATACAGCTACAGAACTATACAGCTACAGAACTATACAGCTACAGAACTATACAGCTACAGAACTATACAACTATACAGCTACAGAACTATACAGCTACAGAACTATACAGCTACAGAACTATACAACTATACAGCTACAGAACTATACAGCTACAGAACTATACAGCTACAGAACTACAGAACTATACAGAACTATACAGCTACAGAACTATACAACTATACAGCTACAGAACTATACAACTATACAGCTACAGAACTATACAACTATACAACTACAGAACTATACAGCTACAGAACTATACAGCTACAGAACTATACAACTATACAGCTACAGAACTATACAGCTACAGAACTATACAGCTACAGAACTATACAACTATACAGCTACAGAACTATACAGCTACAGAACTATACAGCTATACAGCTACAGAACTATACAGCTACAGAACTATACAGCTACAGAACTATACAGCTACAGAACTATACAGCTACAGAACTATACAGCTACAGAACTATACAACTATACAGCTACAGAACTATACAGCTACAGAACTATACAGCTACAGAACTATACAACTATACAACTATACAGCTACAGAACTATACAACTATACAGCTACAGAACTATACAGCTACAGAACTATACAGCTACAGAACTATACAGCTATACAACTATACAGCTACAGAACTATACAACTATACAGCTACAGAACTATACAGCTACAGAACTATACAACTATACAGCTACAGAACTATACAGCTACAGAACTATACAGCTATACAGCTACAGAACTATACAGCTACAGAACTACAACTATACAGCTACAGAACTATACAGCTACAGAACTATACAACTACAGAACTATACAACTATACAGCTACAGAACTATAACAGCTACAGAACAGCTACAGAACTATACAACTATACAGCTACAGAACTATACAGCTACAGAACTATACAACTACAGAACTATACAACTATACAGCTACAGAACTATACAGCTATAGAACTATACAGCTACACAGCTACAGAACTATACAACTATACAGCTACAGAACTATACAACTATACAGCTACAGAACTATACAGCTACAGAACTATACAACTACAGAACTATACAACTATACAGCTACAGAACTATACAGCTATACAGCTACAGAACTATACAACTATACAGCTAAAGAACTATACAACTATACAGCTACAGAACTATACAGCTACAGAACTATACAACTACAGAACTATACAACTATACAGCTACAGAACTATACAGCTACAGAACTATACAACTATACAGCTACAGAACTATACAGCTACAGAACTATACAGCTACAGAACTATACAACTACAGAACTATACAGCTACAGAACTATACAACTATACAGCTACAGAACTATACAGCTATACAGCTACAGAACTATACAACTATACAGCTACAGAACTATACAACTATACAGCTACAGAACTATACAGCTACAGAACTATACAACTACAGAACTATACAGCTACAGAACTATACAGCTACAGAACTATACAACTATACAGCTACAGAACTATACAGCTACAGAACTATACAGCTACAGAACTATACAACTATACAGCTACAGAACTATACAACTATACAGCTACAGAACTATACAGCTACAGAACTATACAACTACAGAACTATACAGCTACAGAACTATACAGCTACAGAACTATACAACTATACAGCTACAGAACTATACAGCTACAGAACTATACAGCTACAGAACTATACAGCTATACAGCTACAGAACTATACAGCTACATACTATACAGCTACAGAACTATACAGCTACAGAACTATACAGCCATACAGCTACAGAACTATACAGCTACAGAACTATACAGCTACAGAACTATACAGCTACAGAACTATACAGCTACAGAACTATACAGCTACAGAACTATACAGCTATACAGCTACAGAACTATACAACTATACAGCTACAGAACTATACAGCTACAGAACTATACAGCCATACAGCTACAGAACTATACAGCTATACAGCTACAGAACTATACAACTATACAGCTACAGGACTATACAGCTATACAGCTACAGAACTATACAGCTACAGAACTATACAGCTACAGAACTATACAGCTATACAGCTACAGAACTATACAGCTACAGAACTATACAGCTATACAGCTACAGAACTATACAGCTACAGAACTATACAGCTATACAGCTACAGAACTATACAGCTACAGAACTATACAGCTACAGAACTATACAACTATACAGCTACAGAACTATACAGCTACAGAACTATACAACTATTAGAACTATACAACTACAGAACTATACATACAACTATACAGCTACAGAACTATACAGCTACAGAACTATACAGCTACAGAACTACAGAACTATACAGCTACAGAACTATACAGCTACAGCTACAGAACTATACAACCATACAGCTACAGAACTATACAGCTTATACAGAGAACAGCTAGAACTATACAGCTATAGAACTATAGAACTATACAGAACTATACAACTATACAGCTGCGGTGAACTATACAACTATACAGCTACAGAACTATACAGCTACAGAACTATACAGCTACAGAACTATACAACTATACAGCTACAGAACTATACAGCTACAGAACTATACAACTATACAGAACTATACAGCTATACAGCTAATAAGCTATACAACTATACAGCTAATAGAGCTATACAACTATACAGCTACAGAAATAGAGCTACTATACAACTATACAGCTACAGAACTTACAACTATACAGCTACAGAACTATACAGCTACAGAACTATACAGCTATACAGCTACAGAACTATACAGCTACAGAACTATACAGCTTACAGAAATAGAGCTATACAGCTACAGAAATACAGCTACAGCTATACAACTATACAGAACAGGACTATACAACTATACAGCTACAGAACTTAGAGCTACATACAATACAGAACTATACAACTACAGAACTATACAACTATAGAACTATACAACTATAGAACTATACAACTATAGAACTATACAACTATAGAGAAATAGAGCTATACAGCTACAGAGAAATAGAGCTATACAGCTACAGAACTATACAGCTACAGAACTATACAACTACAGAACTATACAACTACAGAGAAATACAACTATACAGCTACAGAGAAATAGAGCTATACAGCTACAGAACTATACAACTACAGAACTATACAACTACAGAACTATACAACTACAGAACTATACAACTACAGAACTATACAACTACAGAACTATACAACTACAGAACTATACAACTATACAGCTACAGAACTATACAGCTACAGAACTATACAGCTACAGGACTATACAACTATACAGCTACAGAACTATACAGCTACATAACTATACAACTATACAGCTACAGAACTATACAACTATACAGCTACAGAACTATACAGCTACAGAACTATACAGCCATACAGCTACAGAACTATACAACTATATAACTATACAACTACAGAACTATACAGCTACAAAACTATACAGCTACAGAACTATACAACTACAGAACTATACAACTATACAGCTACATGACTATACAGCTACAGAACTATACAGCTACAGAACTATACAACTATACAGCTACAGAACTATACAACTATACAGCTACAGAACTATACAGCTACAGAACTATACAGCTACAGAACTATACAACTATACAGCTACAGAACTATACAGCTACAGAACTATACAACTATACAGCTACAGAACTATACAACTACAGAACTATACAACTATACAACTATACAGCTACAGAACTATACAGCTACAGAACTATACAGCTACAGAACCATGGCCAGCCGCAGAGCTGTCGTGGGTCCGCGTGGATACGGCCACAGTCAGGTGGTGGATCGGCCACAGTCAGGTGGTGGATCGGCCACAGTCAGCAGGCGGATACGGCCATACAGCCATGGTGGTGGATACGGCCACAGTCAGCAGGGTGGATCGGCCATACAGCCAGCAGGGTGGATCGGCCACAGCCATGCAGGGTGGATCGTCCACAGTCAGGTGGTGGATTATATACAGAGCCACAGTTACAGAGCCGTGATGTCGGACCAGTGACCATGCCAGCCAGCAGTGGGTGGATACAGCCACAGTCAGCTAGGGTGGATCGGACGCCACAGTCAGGGTGGTGGATCGGCACAGTCAGGAGGACGTCATTAGTGGATCGGCCATGTCAGGGTGGTGGATCGGCCACGTTTGCAGGATCACCAGCAGGGTGGATCGGCCACGGTCAGGGTGGTGGATCGGCCACGGTCAGGGTGGTGGATCGGCCACGGTCAGGGTGGTGGATCGGCCACAGTCAGGGTGGTGGATCGGCCACGGTCAGGGTGGTGGATCGGCCACAGTCAGGGTGGTGGATCGGCCACAGTCAGGGTGGTGGATCGGCCACAGTCAGCAGGGTGGATCGGCCACGGTCAGGGTGGTTGATCGGCCACGGTCAGGGTGGTGGATCGGCCACGGTCAGCAGGGTGGATCGGCCACAGTCAGCAGGGTGGATCGGCCACAGTCAGGGTGGTGGATCGGCCACAGTCAGCAGGGTGGATCGGCCACAGTCAGGGTGGTGGATCGGCCACAGTCAGCAGGGTGGATCGGCCACAGTCAGGGTGGATTAGGCTGCTATTATTTTCTTTCGGGATTTGAACATTCTTGTAAATTCCATGAACCTTGGCCAGCTAATCTGATTCATGTCATGGTACATAAAGTAGTATGTGCTTGCATTTCTCCCTATTCAAATCAACCATACATTTATGAATAAATAAACTTTATTGTTCCCCCTGTAGCACATTGGCCCAGCCATCCCCGAAGTGAGCTCCATCTGGTTCAAGCTCTATCTGTACCATGTGACCGGCCAGGGTCCTCCCTCCCTGCTGCTGTCCAAGGGCTCCCGGCTCCGGAAACTACCAGACATCTTCCAGGTCAGTCTATAGAAACTACCAGACATCTTCCGGGGTTAGTCTGTAGAAACTACCAGACATCTTCCAGGTCAGTCTGTAGAAACTAGCAGACATCTTCCAGGTTAGTCTGTAGAAACTAGCAGACATCTTCCGGGGTTAGTCTGTAGAAACTACCAGACATCTTCCAGGTCAGTCTGTAGAAACTAGCAGACATCTTCCAGGTTAGTCTGTAGAAACTACCAGACATCTTCCAGGTCAGTCTGTAGAAACTAGCAGACATCTTCCAGGTCAGTCTGTAGAAACTAGCAGACATCTTCCAGGTCAGTCTGTAGAAACTACCAGACATCTTCCAGGTTAGTCTGTAGAAACTACCAGACATCTTCCAGGTCAGTCTGTAGAAACTACGACTGCCTTCCAGGTCAGTCTGTAGAAACTACGACTGCCTTCCAGGTCAGTCTGTAGAAACTACGACTGCCTTCCAGGTCAGTCTGTAGAAACTACGACTGCCTTCCAGGTCAGTCTGTAGAAACTAGCAGACATCTTCCAGGTCAGTCTGTAGAAACTAGCAGACATCTTCCAGGTCAGTCTGTAGAAACTACCAGACATCTTCCAGGTCAGTCTGTAGAAACTACCAGACATCTTCCAGGTCAGTCTGTAGAAACTACCAGACATTTTCCAGGTCAGTCTGTAGAAACTACCAGACATCTTCCAGGTCAGTCTGTAGAAACTACCAGACATCTTCCAGGTCAGTCTGTAGAAACTACCCGACGTCTCGCAGGTCAGTCTATAGAAACTACCAGACATCTTCCAGGTCAGTCTGTAGACACTACCAGACATCTTCCAGGTCAGTCTGTAGAAACTACCAGACATCTTCCAGGTCAGTCTGTAGAAACTACCAGACATCTTCCAGGTCAGTCTGTAGAAACTACCAGACATCTTCCAGGTCAGTCTGAGAAAACTACCAGACATTTTCCAGGTCAGTCTGTAGAAACTACCAGACATCTTCCAGGTCAGTTCAGAAACTACCAAGACATCTTTCCAGGTCAGTCTGTAGAAACTACCAGACATCTTCCAGGTCAGTCTGTAGAAACTACCAGACATCTTCCAGGTCAGTCTGTAGAAACTACCAGACATCTTCCAGGTCAGTCTGTAGAAACTAGCAGACATCTTCCAGGTCAGTCTGTAGAAACTACCAGACATCTTCCAGGTCAGTCTGTAGAAACTACCAGACATCTTCCAGGTCAGTCTGTAGAAATCCAGTGACATCTTCCAGGTCAGTCTATAGAAACTAGCAGACATCTTCAGGTCAGTCTGTAGAAACTAGCAGACATCTTCCAGGTCAGTCTATAGAAACTAGCAGACATCTTCCAGGTCAGTCTGTAGAAACTAGCAGACATCTTCCAGGCTTGGGCTCCTGTAGAAACTACTCCGACGCTCCACACAGGTCAGTCTATAGAAACTAGCAGACATCTTCCAGGTCAGTCTATAGAAACTAGCAGACATCTTCCAGGTCAGTCTGTAGAAACTACCCGACGTCTCACAGGTCAGTCTATAGAAACTACCAGACATCTTCCAGGTCAGTCTGTAGACACTACCAGACATCTTCCAGGTCAGTCTGTAGAAACTAC
>NW_027036012.1:0-12399 GCF_034236695.1 Oncorhynchus nerka
GCCAGCTATTGTCGTTCTTTTAACGCAACGTAACGTAATCAACACTGCTAGCTAGCCAGCTAGCCCCGAATAGCAGCACAGTAGAAACTATTACACTCAACGGAACGACTTGATTAGTGTAGTGTCAACAACGCAGCCAATGCCAACTAGCCTACTTAGTCAACAACGCAGCCTCTGCCAGCTAGCCTACTTCAGCAGTACTGTATCATTTTAATCATTTTAGTCAATAAGATTCTTGCTACGCAGCTTAACTCTCTGAACACTCGTGACGTGTAGTCCACTTGTCATTCCAATCTCCTTTGCATTAGCGTAGCCTCTTGTAGCCTGTCAACTATGTGTCTGTCTATCCCTGTTCTCCCTCTCTGCACAGACCATACAAACGCTCCACACAAGCGTGGCCGCGGCCACCCTAATCTGGTGGTCCCAGCGCATTTACCCACGTGGAGTTCCAGGTCTCCGGTAGCCTCTGGAACTGCCGATCTCGGCCAACAAGGCAGGTTCATCTCCGCCTATGTCTCCCTCCAGTCCCTCGACTTCTTGGCACTGTCGGAAACATGGATCACCAGACAACACTGCTACTCCTACTGCACTCTCTTCGTCTGCCCACGTGTTCTCGCACACCCCGAGAGCTTCTGGTCAGCGGGTGGTGTGGCACCGGGATCCTCATCTCTCCCAAGTGGTCATTCTCTCTTTCTCCCCTTACCCATCTGTCTATCGCCTCCTTTGAATTCCATGCCTGTCACAGTTACCAGCCCTTTCCGGCTTAACATCCTTATCATTTATCGCCCTCCAGGTTCCTCGGAGAGTTCATCAATGAGCTTGATGCCTTGATAAGCTCCTTTCCTGGAGGACGGCTCACCTCTCTCAGTTCTGGGGCGACTTTAACCTCCCACGCCTACCTTTGACTCATTCCTCTCTGCCTCCTTCTTCCACTCCTCTCCTCTTTGACCTCACCCTCTCACCTTCCCCCCCTACTCACAAGGCAGGAAATACGCTCGACCCCTCATCTTTACTAGATGCTGTTCTTCCACTAACCTCGTTGTAACTCCCCTCCAAGTCTCCGACCACTACCTTGTATCCTTTTCCCTCTCGCTCTCATCCAACACTTCCCACACTGCCCCTACTCGGATGGTATCGCCGTCCCAACCTTCGCTCTCTCTCCCCGCCATCTCTCTCCTCTTCCATCCTATCATCTCTTTCCCTCTGCTCAAGCAACCTTCTCCAACCTATCTCCTGATTCTGCCTCCTCAACCCTCCCTCCCTCCCTTTCTGCATCCTTGACTCTCTATGTCCCCTATCCTCCAGGCCGGCTCGGTCCTCCCCTCCCGCTCCGTGGCTCGACGACTCATTGCGAGCTCACAGAACAGGCTCCGGCAGCCGAGCGGAAATGGAGGAAAATCCTCCCTGCGGACCTGACATCCTTTCACTCCCCTCCTCTCTACATTTTCTTCTCTCTCTGCTGCTAAAGCCACTTTCTACCACTCTAAATTCCAAGCATCTGCCTCTAACCCTAGGAAGCTCTTTGCAACCTTCTCCTCCCTCCTGAATCCTCCTCCCCTCCCCCTCCCCTCCCTGCAGATGACTTCGTCAACCATTTTGAAAAGTCGACGACATCCGATCCTCGTTTGCTAAGTCAAACGACACCGCTGGTTCTGCTCACACTGCCCTACCCTGTGCTCTGACCCTTCTCCCCTCTCTCTCCAGATGAAATCTACGCGTCTTATGACGGCCGCGCCCCCCTACAACCTGCCCGCTGACCCTATCCCCTCCTCTCTTCTCCAGACCATTTCCGGAGACCTCCTTACCTCACCGCTCATCAACTCATCCCTGACCGCTGGCTACGTCCCTTCCGTCTTCAAAGAGAGCGAGAGTTGCACCCCTTCTGAAAAAACCTACACTCGATCCCTCCCGATGTCAACAACTACAGACCAGTATCCCTTCTTTCTTTTCTCTCCAAAAACTCTTGAACGTGCCGTCCTGGCCAGCTCTCCGCTATCTCTCTCAGAATGACCTTCTGATCCAAATCAGTCAGGTTTCAAGACTAGTCATTCAACTGAGACTGCTCTTCTCTGTATCACGGAGGGCGCTCCGCACTGGCTAACTCTCTCTCCTCTGCTCTCATCCTTCTAGACCTATCGGCTGCCTCTGGATACTGCTGAACCATCAGATCCTCCTCTCCACCCTCTCCAGTTAGGCATCTCCATTGCCCACGCTTGGATTGCGTCCTACCTGACAGGTCGCTCCTAACAGTGGGCGTGGCGAGAATCCGTCTCCCACCACGTGCTCTCACCACTGGTGTCCCCCAGGGCTCTGTTCTAGGCCCTCTCCTATTCTCGCTATACACCAAGTCACTTGGCTCTGTCATAACCTCATGGTCTCTCCTATCATTGCTATGCAGACGACACACAATTAATCTTCTCCTTTCCCCCTTCTGATGACCAGGTGGCGAATGGCATCTCTGCATGTCTGGCAGACATATCCGTGTGGATGACGGATCACCACCTCAAAAGCTGAACCTCGGCAAGACGGAACTGCTCTTCCTCCCGGGAAGGACTGCCTGTTCCATGATCTTCGCCATCACGGTTGACAACTCCATTGTGTCCTCCTCCAGAGCGCTAAGAACCTTGGCGTGATCCTGGACAACACCCTGTCGTTCTCAACTAACATCAAGGCGGTGGCCCGTTCTGCGGTTCATATCTACAACATCCGCAGAGTACGACCCTGCCTCACAGAGCCGGCGCAGGCCTAATCCCAGGCACTTGTCATCTCCCGTCTGGATTACTGCAACTCCGCTGTTGGCTGGGCTCCCTGCCTGTGCCATTAAACCCCTACAACTCATCCAGAACGCCGCAGCCCGTCTGGTGTTCAACCTCCTGCCTCACGTCACCCTGCTCCTCCGCTCCCTCCACTGGCTTCCAGTTGGAAGCTCGCATCCCAGCTACAAGACCATGGTGTCAGTTTCCCTACGGAGCTGTGAGGGGAACGGCACCTCAGTACCTCCAGGCTCTGATCAGGCCCTACAGTAAACAAGGGCATGCGTTCATCCACCTCTGGCCTGCTCGCCTCCCTACCACTGAGGAAGTACAGTTCCCGCTCAGCCCAGTCAAAAACTGTTCGCTGCTCTGGCCCCCCAATGGTGGAACAAACTCCCTCACGACGTAGGGACAGCGGAGTCAATCACCACCTTCCGAGACACCTGAAACCCCACCTCTTTAAGGAATACCTAGGATAGGATAAAGTAATCCCTCTCACCCCCCTCCCCTGAAAAGATTTAGATGCACTACTGTTCCACTGGAGGTCATAAGGTGAATGCACCAATTTGTAAGTCGCTCTGGATAAGAGCGTCTGCAAATGACTTAAATGTAAAAAAATCGTTTGGTTTCACGTTGCGTGTCCTGTATTAGCATACCTTAAGGGAAGATTTCTCGGCAGTACCTGTATGGTTAGTGAGAAAGTCCATATTGCAAATGTACGGTCCCTTACTAGACGTCCGAAATCGTTTGTAAAATTCATGACGGCGTCACGAGGCAGGGTCGGACCTACCAGGAAGTCATCAAATGAACTTTGTCGGACATTCGGTTTTCCGTTTACAAAAATACTAAGATTTAGGTCATTTTTCCGCCCGTCCCGAAATTCCCACAAGAGGGCATAAGCAATCATATTGGTATTGGACAAAACATCACGATTCACGACGGGGCCTTATCTCGAAACTGAAAATATTTAGAAGCCGAAACTTCGGTGAGCATAGGGGCGGCATAATGGGCAGTTGGCCCCGAACAAGATGGCGTCTAGGCATCAACGGTTTTTGAGTTATGGCCATTTATCTGGGATTAAAGGTCCAAAATGAAAATAGAGAAATTATTTTTCCACTTCACGTCAAAGTCAAGGAGCCTCCAGTGTCAATAAAAAAAGAATCAGCCATTTATCTATCGTCATTTAAGAGAAATCGTACAACGAAACCTTGGTGATGTTCACGGATAGGTGTTTTTTTTTTCAACGGTTACAGATCCAGTTGCAGGGTGTTCTTACGAATCTTTTTAAAGTGTGCTGCGGAGCTCTGCGAGATTTCTGTGATTTTCTATGATTTTCTGAAATAACACACACTCACTAAACCCTCCGTAAATAACTCAGTTCTTAACGTAAAGACTTCAAACTCAGGATTCTGTAAAGGCATACCCAAATCATGATATGAGTTTATTTATAGCTTCCTGTGCCAACCGGAAGTGCCTTAAATGGTGTCACAGTGGCAGTTTCCAAGGATTAAAAAGGTCAGATCTTTTCAAAACTTCATATGTGTGATTAGGCAACCCCCATAAACTGTAAGTCAGTCATTTCTCCCAACAGATGTCAAAGAAAAGCTCTCTCTCACACACACACACACAGAAACACACACACAGCAAGGATGGAGTGACAAAGTGCGGTGCTTAACCTCTTCAGTCGACCCTCTACTTTTTTGAACATTCTGTTAAAAATCGCGCAACATTTCAGCGCCCTGCTACTCATGCCAGGAATATAGTATATGCATTTGCTTAGTCTGTGTGGATAGAAAACACTCAGACGTTTAAAAAACTGGTTAAATCACTGCTGTGGCTTTACCAGAACGGCATTTACATCGAAAAGCATAGGAAAAACTGATCACTGAAAATGGGAAAATATATCCATGCGCTACTTGATCCCATTGATAAAGGTGAACCACAATTAATTGACTGAGGTTGCAGTACCTACAGCTTCCACACGGTGTCTAGAGTCTTGTCATTTCCCTTCGAGTTTTTTCTTGGTCAAACACATGCAGGACACCGTATCTAATCCGGTCTAGGACCGGATATTTTCGTTGAGTTTCTAGCCGGACATTTTTCCAGACGGACAGCTAATGATCTTTACATCGCCTCCTGATGAATTTTATCGCTTATTAACGTTTACTAATACCTAAAGTTGCATTACAAACGTATTTCGAAGTGTTTTGTGAAAGTTTATCGTCGACTTTTTGAATTTTAAAAAATGACGTTACGTTTTGAAACAATGTTTTTTTCGTTTATCACACAGTCTACATATAACGATATCTAGGCTTTATATGGACCGATTTAATCGAAATAAAGACCCAAATAGTGTTTATGGGACATCTAGGAGTGCCAACAAAGAAGATGGTGAAAGGTAATGAATGTTTTCTATTTTATTGTGCGGTTTGTGTAACGCCGAAATGCTAATTATTTTGTTTATGTCCCCTGTGGGTCTTTTGGGGTGTTGCATGCTATCAGATAATAGCTTCTCATGCTTTCGCCGAAAAGCATTTTAAAAATCTGACTTGTTGCCTGGATTCACAACGAGTGTAGCTTTAATTCGATACCCTGCATGTGTATTTTAATGAACTTTTGAGTTTTAACTAATACTATTAGCATTTAGCGTAGCGCATTTGCATTTCCAGAGCTCTAGTTGGGACGCAAGCGTCCCGAGTAGAAGCAACAGGTTAAAGACACACAAAGCCTAAAAAGTGGGTTTGGTGTCAATTGGTATCAGTTTGGTGTCAGAATGACATCTAATTGACTGATGGACACTGACTTGCTAGTTGACTTTTGTACATTAGCAATATGTTTAAACGGAGAGGGACCATCACCAAAATGGCATTCTGAAATCAACACAAAAAATGGCATCACCATAGTCTCCAGACTGTGCCGAGTTCAACGAGACGCCCCGCTTGACCGTAGCTCGCTCTGAGTGCAGTGACCTTGAAAAAAAGCAGAACCAAAATGAAGCCTGGCCCTCAATGTCATTTGCTTTTGGGTGACAGTGAGAGAACCGTTAGGGTGAGAAGCACAATTCGACCTCAGGTCGAACGTTCCTGAGGTCCTCCCGATCCGTGCAAGCCTAACCTTGACCGTGTGGCATTAACCCTTAATAGTTAAAAGAAGGTGTTTACTTCAAAGAGTTTGCATTGACTTCTCTCCCCATAGGAATACATTGCCTGCACCTCTAAATTCAACCTGAAGCCTATGTGGGTTATGAATGCCTTATGAACCTGTCTTCTATGACAGTCCATCAGACCACTATGAGGTCTACCTGTGCCAATTCTAAGCTTCCTGAAGCAACCGGAAGTGGTTGAAATCACCTTATCAGTGTTTTGATCCATAACCTGCCTGCAGTTTGATAGGCATAGTGCATTCAACCCTGTGATCGTAGATCAGTCAATTCTTAACTTAAAGACTTAAAACTCAGGTTCTGTAAGTGTCTATGTCAAACTCAAGACATGTGTTTACTTATAGCTTCTGAACCCGGAAGTGCCTTTAATGGGGTCACACTGTCTGTTTTGAGGGTTAAAAAAAAGTCACATCTTTCTAAACCTCATATGTGTGACTGATGGTAACCTCATGAAGACTGTAAATCAGTCATTTCTCCCAACAGATGTCAAGTAAAAGCTTAGACGTGCAGGCAATGTATTCTGATGGAGTTAAAAGTGCAATGCAAAGACGTCTTTGAAGTAAACACCTTTAACTATTAAGGGTTAATGCTGCACGGTCAAGGTTAGGCTTGACATAGCTGATCGTGGCGAGGACCATTAGGAATGTACCTGAGGTCCAATTGTGCCTGCACCCACAACGGTTCTTTGCTTTTGTCACCCAAAAGAAATGACATTGAGGGCCAGGCTTCATTTTGGTTCTGCTTTTTCAAGGTCACTGCACTCTGAGCAAGCCACGGTCAAGCCGGGGCATTAACCCTTACAGTCTGGAGACTAAAGTGATGCCATTTTTTGTGTTGATTTCAGAATGCCATTTTGGTGATGGTCCCTCCCATAAACATTGCCTGCACCCTACAAGTCAACCTGAAGCCATTGTTATGAATCAGTAATTACCTGTCTTTGGTACACAAACCATACAGGCTATAGAGTAAACCCACTTTCTAGGCCTTGTGTTGTTTTTAAACTGGGACCAACCGGAACGACTGGTTAACATATCACCCTAAAATGTTTATACCCTGCCTGCATTTTAATAGAAATTGTGCAATAAAACCTCAAAAGTTCAGTCAATTCTTAACAGTGAGGAAATTAATTAGACAGGGTTCAACCTACAGAATCCAGGCAACAAGTCAGATCTTTAAAATTTAATCCTCTTTGATTCTTGAAGCTGGCTTATCTGAAAGATGCAACACCCCAAAAGACTCCGCAGGGGATTCATAAACAAAATAATTAGCATTTCCTGGGTGCAGCACAATGATATGTAAAACATGATTACCTTTAAACATCTAACTTGTTGGCACTTAATGTCCCGAAACACTATTTGGGTCTTTATTTCAGATTAAATGGTCCAGTATAAAAGCCTCAGATATCGTTTTGTAGACTTTAAAATGACTAAAAAAATTGCTGTTTGTTTCAAAACAACGTCATTTTTAAATATTCAAAAGTCGACGATAAACTTTCACAAAACACTTAGCAAATACGTTTGTAATGCAACTTTTAGGTATTAGTAAACGTTAATAAGCGATAAAATTCATCAGGTGGCGCCGATGTAAAGATCATTAGCTGTCCGTCTGAAAATGTCCGGCTAGAAACTCAATGAAAATATCCGGTCCTAGACCGGATTAGATACGTGTGTCCTTCATGCTGTCGACCAAGAAAAAAATCGAAGGAAATGACAAGACTCTAGACACCAGTGTAGCTTTAGGTACTGCAACCCTGCAATTATTTTAATTCACCTTTATCAGTGGGATCAAGTAGCGCATGGATATATTTTCCCATTTTCAGTGATCAGTTTTTCCTATGCTTTTCGATGTAAATGCCGTTCTGGCAAGCCACAGCAGTGATTTAACCAGTTTTTAAACGTCTGAGTGTTTTCTATCCACACAGACTAAGCAAATGCATATACTATATTCAATTAGAGTAGCAGTGGCGCTGAAATGTTGCGCGATTTTTAACAGAATGTTAAAAGTAGAGGGTCGACTGAAGAGGTTAAGCACCGTGCACTTTGTCACTCCATCCTTGCTGTGTGTGTGTTTCTGTGTGTGTGTGTGAGAGAGAGAGCTTTTCTTTGACATCTGTTGGGAGAAATGACTGACTTACAGTTTATGGGGGTTGCCTAATCACACATATGAAGTTTTGAAAAGATCTGACCTTTTTAACCCTTGAAACTGCCACTGTGACACCATTTAAGGCACTTCCGGTTGGCACAGGAAGCTATAAATAAACTCATATCATGATTTGGGTATGCCTTTACAGAATCCTGAGTTTTAAGTCTTTACGTTAAGAACTGAGTTATTTACGGAGGGTTTAGTGAGTGTGTGTATTTCAGAAAATCATAGAAAATCACAGAAATCTCGCAGAGCTCCGGCAGCACACTTTAAAAAGATTCGTAAGAACACCCTGCAACTGGATCTGTAACCGTTGAAAAAAAAAAACCTGTCCGTGAACATCACCAATCTGTCGTTGTACGATTTCTCTTAAATGACGATAGATAAATGGCTGATTCTTTTTTATTGACACTGGAGGCTCCTTGACTTTGACGTGAAGTGGAAAAATAATTTCTCTATTTTCATTTTGGACCTTTAATCCCAGATAAATGGCCATAACTCAAAAACCGTTAAGGCCTAGACGCATCTTGTTCGGGGCCAACTGCCCATTATGCCGCCCTATGCTCACCGAGTTTTGGCTTCTAAATATTTTCAGTTTTCAGATAAGGCCCCGTCGTGAATCGTGATGTTTTGTCCAATACCAATATGATTGCTTATGCCCTCTTGTGGAATTTCCGGGACAGCGGAAAATGACCTAAATCTTATTATTTTTGTAAAACGGAAACCGAATGTCCGACAAAGTTTATTTGATGACTTCCTGGTAGGTCGGCCCTGCCTTCGGCCCGACGCCGTCCATGCTAATTTTACAAACGATTTCGGACGTCTAGTAAGGGACAATACATTTGCAATATGGACTTTCTCACTAACCATACAGGTACTGCCGAAATATTCCTTAAGGAATGTAATACAAAGTGAGTACACAGAAAGAGCCATAATACCCATTCAAAAATAGCCAAACAGGAAAATGGTTTAATCATTTTCCATTTACATTTAAGTCATTTAGCAGACGCTCTTATCCAGAGCGACTTACAAATTGGTGCTTTCACCTTATGACATCCAGTGGAACAGTAGTGCATCTAGGTCTTTAAGGGGAGGGGGAGAAGGATTACTTTATCCTATCCTAGGTATTCCTTAAAGAGGTGGGGTTTCAGGTGTCTCCGGAAGGTGGTGATTGACTCCGCTGTCCTGGCGTCGTGAGGGAGTTTGTTCCACCATTGGGGGCCAGAGCAGCGAACAGTTTTGACTGGGCTGAGGCGGGAACTGTACTTCCTCAGTGGTAGGGAGGCGAGCAGGCCAGAGGTGGATGAACGCAGTGCCCTTGTTTGGGTGTAGGGCCTGATCAGAGCCTGGAGGTAGTGAGGTGCCGTTCCCCTCACAGCCCGTAGGCAAGCACCATGGTCTTGTAGCGGATGCGAGCTTCAACTGGAAGCCAGTGGAGGGAGCGGAGGAGCGGGGTGACGTGAGAGAACTTGGGAAGGTTGAACACCAGACGGGCTGCGGCGTTCTGGATGAGTTGTAGGGGTTTAATGGCACAGGCAGGGAGCCCAGCCAACAGCGAGTTGCAGTAATCCAGACGGGAGATGACAAGTGCCTGGATTAGGACCTGCGCCGCTTCCTGTGTGAGGCAGGGTCGTACTCTGCGGATGTTGTAGAGCATGAACCTACAGGAACGGGCCACCGCCTTGATGTTAGTTGAGAACGACAGGGTGTTGTCCAGGATCACGCCAAGGTTCTTAGCGCTCTGGGAGGAGGACACAATGGAGTTGTCAACCGTGATGGCGAGATCATGGAGGCGGGCAGTCCTTCCCCGGGAGGAAGAGCAGTTCCGTCTTGCCGAGGTTCAGCTTGAGGTGGTGATCCGTCATCCACTGATATGTCTGCCAGACATGCAGAGATGCGATTCGCCACCTGGTCATCAGAAGGGGGGAAAGGAGAAGATTAATTGTGTGTCGTCTGCATAGCAATGATAGGAGAGACCATGTGAGGTTATGACAGAGCCAAGTGACTTGGTGTATAGCGAGAATAGGAGAGGCCTAGAACAGAGCCCTGGGGGACACCAGTGGTGAGAGCACGTGAGTGGAGACGGATTCTCGCCACGCCACCTGGTAGGAGCGACCTGTCAGGTAGGACGCAATCCAGCGTGGGCCGCGCGGAGATGCCCAACTCGGAGAGGGTGGAGAGGAGGATCTGATGGTTCACAGTATCGAAGGCAGCCGATAGGTCTAGAAGGATGAGAGCAGAGGAGAGAGAGTTAGCTTTAGCAGTGCGGAGCGCCTCCGTGATACAGAGAAGAGCAGTCTCAGTTGAATGACTAGTCTTGAAACCTGACTGATTTGGATCAAGAAGGTCATTCTGAGAGAGATAGCGGGAGAGCTGGCCAAGGACGGCACGTTCAAGAGTTTTGGAGAGAAAAGAAAGAAGGGATACTGGTCTGTAGTTGTTGACATCGGAGGGATCGAGTGTAGGTTTTTTCAGAAGGGTGCAACTCGCTCTCTTGAAGACGGAAGGGACGAAGCCAGCGGCCAGGGATGAGTTGATGAGCGAGGTGAGGTAAGGGAGGAGGTCTCCGGAAATGGTCTGGAGAAGAGAGGAGGGATAGGGTCAAGCGGGCAGGTTGTTGGGCGGCCGGCCGTCACAAGACGCGAGATTTCATCTGGAGAGAGGGAGAAAGAGGTCAGAGCACAGGGTAGGGCAGTGTGAGCAGAACCAGCGGTGTCGTTGACTTAGCAAACGAGGATCGGATGTCGTGACCTTCTTTTCAAAATGGTTGACGAAGTCATCTGCAGAGAGGGAGGAGGGGGAGGGGGAGGAGGATTCAGGAGGAGGAGAAGGTTGCAAAGAGCTTCCTAGGGTTAGAGGCAGATGCTTGGAATTTAGAGTGGTAGAAAGTGGCTTTAGCAGCAGAGAGAGAGAAGAGGAAAATGTAGAGAGGAGGGAGTGAAAGGATGCCAGGTCCGCAGGAGGCGAGTTTTCCTCCATTTCCGCTCGGCTGCCCGGAGCCTGTTCTGTGAGCTCGCAATGAGTCGTCGAGCCACGGAGCGGGAGGGAGGACCGAGCCAGCCTGGAGGATAGGGGACATAGAGAGTCAAAGGATGCAGAAAGGGAGGAGAGGAGGGTTGAGGAGGCAGAATCAGGAGATAGGTTGGAGAAGGTTTGAGCAGAGGGAAGAGATGATAGGATGGAAGAGGAGAGAGTAGCGGGGAGAGAGAGCGAAGGTTGGGACGGCGCGATACCATCCGAGTAGGGGCAGTGTGGGAAGTGTTGGATGAGAGCGAGAGGGAAAAGGATACAAGGTAGTGGTCGGAGACTTGGAGGAGTTGCAACGAGGTTAGTGGAAGAACAGCATCTAGTAAAGATGAGGTCGAGCGTATTTCCTGCCTTGTGAGTAGGGGGAAGGTGAGAGGTGAGGTCAAAAGAGGAGAGGAGTGGAAAGAAGGAGGCAGAGGGAATGAGTCAAAGGTAGGCGTGGGGAGGTTAAAGTCGCCCAGAACTGTGAGAGGTGAGCCGTCCTCAGGAAAGGAGCTTATCAAGGCATCAAGCTCATTGATGAACTCTCCGAGGGAACCTGGAGGGCGATAAATGATAAGGATGTTAAGCTTGAAAGGGCTGGTAACTGTGACAGCATGGAATTCAAAGGAGGCGATAGACAGATGGGTAAGGGAGAAAGAGAGAAATGACCACTTGGGAGAGATGAGGATCCCGGTGCCACCACCCCGCTGACCAGAAGCTCTCGGGGTGTGCGAGAACACGTGGGCAGACGAAGAGAGAGCAGTAGGAGTAGCAGTGTTGTCTGTGGTGATCCATGTTTCCGTCAGTGCCAAGAAGTCGAGGGACTGGAGGGAGACATAGGCGGAGATGAACTCTGCCTTGTTGGCCGCAGATCGGCAGTTCCAGAGGCTACCGGAGACCTGGAACTCCACGTGGGTCGTGCGCGCTGGGACCACCAGATTAGGTGGCCGCGCCCACGCCGGTGTGGGAGCGTTTGTATGGTCTGTGCAGAGAGGAGAGAACAGGGATAGACAGACACATAGTTGACAGGCTACACAAGAGGCTACGCTAATGCAAAGGAGATTGGAATGACAAGTGGACTACACGTCACGAGTGTTCAGAGAGTTAAGCTTACGTAGCAAGAATCTTATTGACTAAAATGATTAAAATGATACAGTACTGCTGAAGTAGGCTAGCTGGCAGAGGCTGCGTTGTTGACTAAGTAGGCTAGTTGGCATTGGCTGCGTTGACACTACACTAATCAAGTCGTTCCGTTGAGTGTGATAGTTTCTACTGTGCTGCTATTCGGGGACTAGCTGGCTAGCTAGCAGTGTTGATTCGTTACGTTGCGTTAAA
>NW_027036013.1:0-12400 GCF_034236695.1 Oncorhynchus nerka
TTCTGTCCTGGAGTGTTTTTCCAGGCGTCCTGGAACGCACCCTGTCTGGTTGCCGGGCAATGTAGCCAGTTGGGAGTTCTGATTACCCGCACCTGTATCCCATCAGCTATCTGCACACCTGGTCCTGATCATCATCTCTCCTCTTCATAAGCCCGGACCCGACATCCATTCCCTGCCGGATCGTTAGCCATGAACATTACTCACCCGGATCATTTACCCCATTCCCGCCTGGTCGTCGGATGATTCCGCTACCCCATTGGATCCACCTATTTACTCCCATCAACTCACCACCGCTGCCCGCTACGCCACCTGGATATATCTACCCATTCACATTCACTTGTAAATAAATACTCACCTTCTTCCTACTCTCCTTGTCCTGGTCTGCTTCTGGGTTCGATTTTTGAAAAGACGTGACAGAACGATCCGGCCAAGGATGAACCCAGCGGACCTGGACTCCGTTTGCCATGCCATTACCCAGCAGGGGAAGACATTGGGACAACACAAGACGGCGCTACAGGAGATAGCGGGTTCAATCCAGAACTTATCTGCTAGCTTGACACAAATCCAGGATCAGCTCAGTTTGCCGGCGATTCATTCACCATCTGTTTCACCCATCTCACCTGCCGTGTCTGGTGCGGTTTCCTTCCGTGAACCCAAGGTACCGACGCCTGATAAATATGAAGGGATTTGGGAAGATGCCGTTCGTTTCTTATGCAGTGTGGGTTAGTGTTTGACCTGCAGCCCCATTCTTACGCCACTGAGAAGGCTAGGACAGCCTTTGTTATTGAAATGCTGCGTGGAAGAGCTCTGGAATGGGCTTCAGCCGTTTGGGAACAACAGGAGACCTGCATGGCTTCATACCAGGAGTTCACGGGAGAGATGAGAAAGCTTTTTGACCATCCAGTCCGAGGTAAGGACGCAGCTAAACGTTTGCTCACTCTTCGCCAAGGAGCTCGCAGTGTGGCAGACTTTATGATCGAGTTCAGGACATTGTCTGTGGAGAGTGGTTGGAATGAGGAGTCACTACAAGCGGTTTTTTACCAGGGGTTGTCGGAGCAACTGTTCTTAACTGACTTACCTGGTTAAATAAAGGTAAAAAATAAAAATAAAAATAAAATATCCTATCCAGAGCCTAGTGACCTAGACAGCTTGGTCACTTTATCTATTCGGGTAGATAATAGAGTCCGAGAGAGAAGGAGGGAGAAGCAGTGGGGCCCATCCAATCAATCAGCAACTCGGTTACCATTCGGTTCAGGAAGTGAGCCAGAACGTATTGATCGTTATTCCCCACACGGGATTAGTGGAGGGGTCTTGCCACCAGATCCTGAACCAATGCAAGTGGGACGACACGGGCTAACTAAGGAGGAGCGCCAATGTAGACGTGAGACCAACAGCTGTCTCTACTGTGGTATCTCGGGACATTACATCTCCGCTTGTCCACAGCGCCCGTTAAACTGCCCGGCTCGCTAGTTTTGGGAGGAATTTTAGCGAGCCAGTTTCAACCTCTCAAAGATCCTGTCAGACCCCGTTTTCCTGCGACCCTTATGAATAAGGATCAGAGCTTAGAGATTAACGCTTTTATCGATTCAGGTGCCGATGGCAGCTTTATTGATGCCGACTTGGTGGAACAGCTGGGGCTTTCCAAGGAGCAATTGCCGGAAGCCATTGAAGCAACCACTCTGAACGGCAGTAGTCTGGCACGGATCACTATGAGGACTGAACCGGTTAAGATGTTGTTTTCGGGGAATCATTCAGAGTTTATCTCCTTCTTCATTCTGTCCTCACCCCATGTTCCTCTGGTTCTTGGTTACCCCTGGCTGAAGGAACACAATCCCTGTTTGATTGGGTGACGGGGTAAGGTAACTAGTTGGAGCATTGATTGTCATGCTAACTGCCTTAGGACTGCCTGTTCTCCTGACGCTTCAGTCAGGTCAGTGACTCTGCTCCTCCTGGATTTGTCCCTGGTTCCAGAAACATATCACGAGTGGGTGAAGTATTCCGTAAACAGAAGGCTCTGTCCCTTCCTCCCCACCGACCTTATGACTGTGCGATAAATCTGTTTCCTGGAGCTGCCTTTCCCAAGGGACGGTTATACAGTATCTCTCGACCTGAACGTGAGGCCTTGGAGACCTACATAGGTCTCTAGCTCAGGTCTCAGGTCCTCGTCATCACCTCTAGCTACAAGAAGGAGGCACTCTCATTTCGACCAAGTATTACGGTCAAGAACGTATACCCTGCCCTTGATGAGCTCGGCTTTCGATTCTTTACAGGGTGCTGGGAGCAGGAATGCTTATCATTTGGTTCGGATCAAAGAGGGGACGAGTGGTTGACTGGGTTCAATACTCCGATGGGACATTTCGAGTACCAGGTGATGCCGTTTGGACTGACCAACGCTCCTGCTGTGTTCCAAAGTATGGTGAATGACGTTCTGAGAGATATGATTGGTATTTTGTGTTCGTTTACCTGGATGATATCCTCATCTTCTCGAAGGAGCTTTCTAGCCACGTTCAGCATGTCAAGCAGGTCCTGCAGCGGTTATTGGAGAACCGTCTGTTCGTGAAGGCTGAAAGTGTGATTTTCACGCCACACGACGTCCTTCTCGGGTACATCATCTCCCAGGGAGAGATCAAGATGGACCAAGAGAAGAGTTCGGGCGGTTCAGTTAGGTCAGCCCGATACGAGATTGCAACTCCAGAGATTCCTGGGGTTTGCGAATTTTTATCGGAGAGTTTATCCGTGATTACAGCCGGTGGCCGCCCCTTTAACTGTACTGACGTCTTGCACCAGAAAGTTCTGTTGGTCTCCTGAGGCAGACCGAGCATTTCTAGATTTGAAGAACCGATTCACCAACGCCCGATTCTCTCTCAGCCTGACACTTCCCGTCAGTTCGTTGTGGAGGTGGATGCGTCTGAGGTGGGGTGAGGCGCCATCCTGTCCCAGCGTAGCTCCACTGACGGTAAACTCCATCCCTGCGCCTTCTACTCTTGTCGTCTTTCTCCAGCTGAGAGAAACTACGATGTGGGTAACCGGGAGCTTCGCTGTGATGCTTGCCTTGGAGGAGTGGCGTCACTGGTTGGAGGGAGCGGAGCAACCGTTTGTGGTCTGGACTGACCACAAGAATCTGGCTTACGTGCAATCGGCTAAACGTCTCAACTCCCGTCAGGCCCAGTGGGCTTTGTTTTTTGGACGCTTCAATTTTTCCTTGACGTTCCGACCTGGGTCGAAGAACGGGAAGGCGGATGCCCTGTCCCGGATGTTCTCCAAGACGGAGGAGAGTGGGGCCAAGACTGAGACGATTCTTCCCCAGAACGTTGTCGTGGGAGCCGTTACATGGAGGATTGAGGAGGAGGTGATGGCGGCTCTTCGGACACAGCCCGGGCCCGGTAACGGTCCACCCGGTCGGTTGTTCGTGCCTGAGTCGGTTCGTTCTGCTGTCCTTCAGTGGTCCCACGTCAGCAAGATAGCTTGTCACCCTGGTGTTGCTCGGACTATGGCGCTACTGCGCAGACGATTTTGGTGGCCTGCCATGGGAGAAGATACCCGGAGGTTTGTTGCCGCTTGTCCTGTTTGTGCGCAGAATAAGAGTACCAATCGGGCCAGCTCTGGGCTTCTTCACCCCCTACCTATTCCCCGGCGACCTTGGTCGCATCTGGCCCTGGATTTTGTCACGGGGTTGCCCTCTTCTGTTGGTAACATGGTTATTCTGACCATTGTGGATAGATTCAGCAAGTTTGCCCACTTTGTTCCCCTCTCCAAGCTGCCTTCTGCCACTGAGATGTCCAAGATCCTGGTTAGGGAGCTGTTCAGGGTCCACAGGTTGCCCTGTGACATTGTTTGTGACCGTGGTCCTCAGTTTACCTCTGCTGTCTGGAAATCCTTCTGTTTGGCCATTGGAGCTTCAGTCAGTCTCACATCTGGATTTCACCCCCAATCTAATGGTCAGGCGGAGAGAGCCAACCAGAAGATGGAGTCCACGCTGCGCTGTCTTGTTTCCTCTGATCCCACCTCTTGGTCCTCTCAATTACCCTGGGTCGAGTATGCTCATAATGCTCTCCCTTCATCTGCCACTGGGATGTCTCCCTTCCAGTGCCTGTATGGTTACCAACCTCCCTTGTTTCCTTCTCAGGAACTGGATCTCTCGGTTCCTTCTGTCCACACCCACATTCGTCGTTGCCACCGCACCTGGCATCGGGCCAGGAAGGCCCTCCTTAAGGTTTCTGACCGGTATCAGATCCAGGCGAATCGTCGCTGTATTCCTGCCCCCGCTTATACCGTCGGAGATAGGGTTTGGTTGGCTACACGGGATCTTCCTCTACGGACTGAGTCGAGGAAACTGTCACCGAAGTTCATTGGTCCGTTTGTAGTGGAGAAGATCATTAATCCTGTTGTGGTCCGACTCAAGTTGCCTGCTACACTAAGAGTACATCCCACCTTTCATGTCTCCTGCCTCAAGCCGGTTCTCCTCAGTCTGTTGCCCCCTCCTCCTCGTCCTCCTCCTCCTCGGATGATCGGAGGTGGTCCTGTCTACACGGTGCGCCGCATAATGGATTCCAGACGGCGGGGTCGAGGTTTCCAATATCTCGTGGATTGGGAAGGATATGGTCCAGAGGAGAGGAGTTGGATTCCTCGGCGTCAGATCCTTGATGACGACCTGCTTCGTGACTTCTACCGCCTCCACCCTGGCGCTCCGGGTAGTCCGCCCGGTGGCGTTCGTCGGAGGGGGGGTACTGTCACGAATCCCGTTTCCTGAGTCTGTTTTTGCCTGTGTTCTGTCCTGGAGTGTTTTTCCGGCGTCCTGGAACGCACCCTGTCTGGTTGCCGGGCAATGTAGCCAGTTGGGAGTTCTGATTACCCGCACCTGTATCCCATCAGCTATCTGCACACCTGGTCCTGATCATCATCTCTCCTCTTCATAAGCCCGGACCTGACATCCATTCCCTGCCGGATCGTTAGCCATGAACATTACTCACCCGGATCATTTACCCCATTCCCGCCTGGTCGTCGGATGATTCCGCTACCCCATTGGATCCACCTATTTACTCCCATCCAACTCACCACCGCTGCCCGCTTCGCCACCTGGATATATCTACCCATTCCCATTCACTTGTAAATAAATACTCTTCTTCCCTACTCTCCTTGTCCTGGTCTGCTTCTGGGTTCGATTTTGAAAAAGACGTGACATTAAGTCCATAGGAATACGAGGTGACTTTGTACTCCTCCCATTGCCACGGTAGCCGAACCCTGAGCTTCCCGGCACACGCCTTGTACTGTTGAAATACAGTAGAGTAGCCTGTATAAGTTATAAATGTCATACAAAGTGAATTCGTGGAAGTCAGGATAGTCATAAGAAGGATAAATGGCATAATGGGGAGTACCAATCTGTAGGCCTATTGAAACAGGCTGATGTCAATATAATCCAGTGAAGTGATGAAAGTAGTTGGTTTAAGTTAGTTTGACACAGATCATTGTCATGCTTTTCTCACGGTGTCCAAAGGTTTAACAACTTGTATATCAAATAGGACCTCATGGTGCTTCCGTAGAATCCATCACATCCGCAGTAAAACCCTGGGCACGTGTGTTAAAGCGCTAACAAAAGGCGCGTATTGTAATTATAACAATGGAGGTGTAGGCGAGAGTCGACGAGTCTCCAGTGTGTCACGGATTTACAAATGAATTAAGTGACACCTCAGCCTCTCAAACACAGACAGGCACACGCACAGCCACACGGTATTGCCCATTCCAATTGGCACAACCTTTTACGCACAGAACCAACAGGCGCTTCTGACTTTGTTAGTGGATGAATATTGCTTTAATACAATTGGCTATTACACTATTATTTAGATTGAATTATATTGTTATATTAGGCTATGTTAATTAACATTTCAGAGGTCAATGTGTGCGCGTGAGAACTGGGAACCTGGGAATGCTCCACCAGGCATTCGGTGGCGGTATTTGCCTAATGATGTACAATTTCTAACAGGTAATAAAGAACAAGCTGTTGTCTATCCTACACCTTTTCCCAAGGGAACAATCTCAGGACAATTTCCCAGTGTATCACATCAGGGACCATATATGATTTTGGTCTCCTCATTTTCTTGGCTTGTCAATATAACTATTTCAGGTTAATGGTTATATAAAAAAATGCGGCCTATATTGAGCCACATGCTGTAAAAGGTACTTCGTCTGATAAAGGTAGTGGGAATTTATAATATTGTTGGAATTAGTTGAGCTTCCATCACAGAACATTCTAATAACCGAATAATATGGTGATATAGATAAATATATATCCTGTTTAAGAAATATGTATTCCGTCCCCGACTTAAATTAATCGGATCTAGTCAGACTATTTTTAATTGCCACACATTGTAATTGTACTGATGATGAACCCCATTTGTTAAATATTATTAGCTCAGACTTACTAATATTAATGAATATTAATTACGTTGGAATTCGCTTTCAAACTATAGGTGACTCTCAACATTTGAGAGTAAATCGTTCTATAGTTGTAAACGATCCTTACACCAAGGCTGTCTCACTGCTGTTTTAGGCATAATTTGTCATAAAGCCTATATAAAATATACTTCGGATAAAAAAATACGTTTTTTTCAATTAAGGAAAAATAAATATTTTACCATGAACCTCTGATCAAAATACTGTGAATGAATAATCCATTCCAAATTCCAAGAGGTAGAGGAAGACATCATTTTTGTATAATGTCGAGAGAAAAACCCTAGTTTCCGTCATTCCGCATTCTCTCAGTTGGTAAAACAGGCCATAAAAACCTTCGTTTGAGTTTGAAGTGTGATTGGAGGTCGCTGTCTCTGAACCCTTTGCTCTTCTTGACCCGGAGGTAACAGGTGTTAAGCGCGTGGTCTCTTCGCACCTTTGACTTAAACACACACATGCCAGCTATCAATGAAATTAAAATCTATGAAAACTTTGCAGTACTTTTAACTGGCATCAGAACTTGACACCTTGAGTTGGTTGAATGGTAAATAAGTCATTTAATTATTGATTGTCTGACTGAAAGCAGATGACAACAATAACCAGAAACACATTTGACACTTTAATACATTACGGATTAAGATACCATTGAGACAATGTTTTAAAGGAATGTGTTTTATTTGTATTTCAACATACAGGCCTATATATCTGGAAAAACAAAGGAACAAGTCACAGAATAAATTAATGTGCAAAAATAGACAAGATATCAGAGTACTACAACTTATACATAGTACATGTTGTAATATTAAAGTATAGAAAATTGTACAATATTTTGAATTGATATATTCTTTGCAGTACAACATTGCCATGTCACTGCAAATCTATGGAGTCTCTGGAGTCAGGTGTTCACAACACTGCATAAATTAATAACAACATAGCAACCTCAGCAGAAAAGGATGTGGCATCCTGGTTATCAGTTCATAGGATATTAGAGTTGTTTTACAGTTCAATATCCCAATTCAGGCTCCTCTGCTAGATCAGGGCCAAGGCCTCCACACAGACTGGCTGCCTGGGAGGTTCTGGGATTGCGCTTCTTTGTCAGCGTGTCTGTGTGGCAGCTGGGGAGGTTTGGGATCTCCATGTTAGGTGGAGCTCTGTGAGCATGAGACAGATGTCTCCTGTAGACTTCAAAAGCTGTTGTCTCAGTGGGACTCCTCTATCTTCATCAGGTGTGAGGACTGGTGGCACATTGTATTGGGCAGAGATGTGGAAGAGTGAGCTTTAGCGGGGACTCGGTGTTCAGGGCAGGCATGGCTGTTCAGCCGAGCAGAGAGAAAGTAGAGTTCAGTGCTGCCTCCAGCTGCAGACCCTCCTCTTCCTGCCCCAGGAAGTGTGCAGCTCTTTGCAGGCAGCCTGACTTCATCCTGGAAGGGATGTTTGCTTTTCTCCATCTTCACCTTTCTTCCTGTCCCCATCTCCAGTGTTCTGGAGAAAGAGAACAGTGTGTTCAGGATCTCAGCTTTCTCCACTCTACGCTGAGTCACACCCTGTTGGAGAGAAAGAGGGGGCAGATTAATGCACAGTCATGCTACACTTCTCAGAGGAGCTGACACCTGCATGAGCTGCATTTAGAGCAGAGTCAAGTTAGAGGTGAATTTCATACCTGATGTAGTGGTCCCTGCAGCAGCAGGGTTCTCAGGCTCTCAGACTGTGGTTCATTCTCTCTCGACGTCTCTCCACCTGAGGCTTGAGGAGCTACAAGAGAAAGATGAAAGGAGATTAGACCAGTGTCTCTGGTAAACCAGTGTGTCTGGAACAGTCACTTTATACTACAGTAAGGGCTCCTAAAACCTAAATATATTTACATCATAGGACTGGTTGCTTTGGTACATTTAGGAACACATTGTTATTCCAATATCAGTCAACAAGCTAACAACAAAAATAGGCCTACATGTTTTAGGTAAAATCGATTTTGATTGACTAATATCTATTATAGATATGCTGATGAATATAATCACTTCAAAGGATCAAATCTCACCGTTCTGTACATTTTCCTGTTCTCTTTTTCCCCAAGTGGTTTCATCTTTGTTAATCAACAAGCTGCTTTTATGCTTAACGAGCATATTCATCAGAGGTCAGAGAATGTCAGATGTAAATAATCCAAGAAGAACAGTAGTATTTCTCTGTTCTGTGTCACTGAAGAAGAATCTCAATATGGCATTTCTGTCTCTGGACGACTTTTAAATCGTTAGGAATACAAGATGACTTTACACTCCTCCCATTGCCACCGGTAGCCAATCCCTGAGCTTCCTCGCGCCTTGTACTGTTGGAATACAGTAGAGTACCCTTTACAAGTTATAAATGTCATACAAAGTGAATTCATAGAAGACGTCTAGATAGTCGGAGGGTAAATAGTATAATGGGGTGTAAAAATATAGGCCTATTGAAACGGACAGATGGCCAATGTTACCCAGTGAAGTGTAGAGAGCTGTTAGTTAAAATGATTTCGACACGGCTCATTGACGTACTTTCCCAGGTTTAACAATCAGTATATCAAATAGGACCACATGGCGCTTGGGTACAAGGCATCAAATCCCGCAGTAACACCCGCCGGCATGTGTTTGAAAGCGCTAATAAAAGTTGTAATTATTACAAGTGAGGTGTAGGCGAGAGTCGACCAGTCTCCAGTGTGACACGGATTTACAAACGAATTAAAGTGACACCCTCAGTCTCTTAAACACAGACAGAAACACGCACAGTCAAAATAAATTGCACATTCCGATTGTGACAACATTTTTTACGCACAGACCCAACACTCGTTTCTGACTTGTTAAGTGGATCAATATTGCTTTAATACAATTGACTATACATAGATAATATTATTTTTATTTAATTATATTGTAATATTAGCCTATGTTAATTAATATTTCAGAGGTCAACATGTGCGTGTGAGAACGTACGAAGATTCTAACATTCGATGGCAGCTTTCATTAAATTATGTACAAAATTCAAATGAAGAACAAACTGTTGTCTATCTATCCCTTTTCCCAAGATAAATTATCTCAGGACAATTTCCCAGTGTTTCTCATCAGGGACCAAAGATTCATTTGGTCTCCTCATTTTCTTGGCTTGTCAATAGAACTATTTCAGGATCATAGTTGTAAAAAATGGGGACTATAATTGAGCCACGTGCTGTAAATGGTACTTCGTCTTATAAAAGTTTAAATTAACAGGTTATTGTGGCGTGTTAAATTGATAGACAATGGCATTTGCAATGCGAGGTTGCTGTTTCGATTCTCACGGGGGACCTGTATTCAAAAATATGAAAATGTATTCACTCACTATTGTAAGGCGCTGTGGATAGTGTTGGCAAAATGTCAAGGTAAATTCCATCACAGAACATTTCTAATAACCGAATAATTTGGTGATCTAAATAACCAGCTATCCTGTCTAAGAAATGTGACTTCCGTCCCAGACTTAAATTAATAAGATCTGGTCAGATTACTTATTTATTACCACTTTTAAAAGGCACACATTGTTATTTACTGATGATGAACCACATTTGTTAAATATTATTAGCGTAGTCTTACAAATATTAATGAATGTTAATTACATTGGAAGATGCTTCTAGACTGTAGGCTAGTCTCGATTTTTGACAGCAAATCGTTCAATATTTGTAAACTCTCCTTAAACCAAGGCTGTCCCCCTGCAGGTTTAGGAATCATTTGTTATGAAGCCTGCATATCATAGCCCTATGAAAGAAGACAACATCTGCTGAGAAACATCTCATGTTGTACCATGAACCGCTGAACAAATTACTCTGAATGAATGATCCGTTCCAATACCCCAAGGAGAAGACGAATGCATACTTTTTGTATATTTGAGAATGTCAAGAGAAGCTCCTTGTTTCAAGCAGATGGCATCCTCTCGGGTTATAGAAAGGCCCTAAAAATCGTCCTTTGAATTTGAAGTGTGATTGAAGGTTGCTGTCACGTAGCACTTTGATGTTCACGCCCGAACAACTTGAGGTGTTAAAGCGCGTGGTCTCTACGCACCTTTGACCAGCTATAAATGAAATGCAGATCTATGATAACTTTGCAATACTTTTAACTGGCATAGAAACGTGCCAAGACACCTTAAGTTAGTTGAATGGTAAATAAGTCATTTAATTATTGATTGTTTGACTGAGAAAGCAGATGACAACAATAACCAAAAACAAATGTGACACTTTAATTCTTTGCGGATTAAGATACCATTGAGACAATGTTTTTAAAGGAATGTGTTTTATTTGTATTTCAACATACAGGCCTATATATCTGGAAAAACAAAGGAACAAGTCACAGAATAAATTAATGTGCAAAAATAGACAAGATATCAGAGTACTTCAACTTAGTACATGTTGTAATACTAAAGTATAGAGAAATTGTACAATATTTCGAATTGATATTTTCTTTGCAGTACAACATTGTCATATCACTGCAAATCTATGGAGTCTCTGAGTCAGGTGTTCACAACACTGCATAAATTAATAACAACATAGCAACCTCAGCAGAAAAGGATGTGGCATCCTGGTTATCAGTTCATAGGATATTAGAGTTGTTTTACAGTTCAATATCCCAATTCAGGCTCCTCTGCTAGATCAGGGCCAAGGCCTCCACACAGACTGGCTGCCTGGGAGGTTCTGGGATTGGGCTTCTTTGTCAGCATGTCTGTGGGGCAGCTGGGGATTTCCATGTTGGAGTGGAGCTCTGTGAGCATGAGACAGATGTCTCCTGTAGACTCCACAAAGCTGTTGTCTGTAGTGGGACTCCTGTATCTTCATCAGGTGTGAGGACTGGTGGCACATTGTATTTGGCAGAGAGATGGAAGAGTGGGCTTTAGCCGGAACTCGGTGTTCATGCAGGCATGGCTGTTCAGCCGAGCATAGAAACTAGAGTTCAGTGCTGCCTCCAGCTGCAGGCCCTCCTCTTCCTGCCCCAGGAAGTGTGCAGCTCTTTTTCAGGCAGCCTGAGAAGCCATCCTGGAAGGGATGTTGCTTTTCTCCATCTTCACCTTTCTTCCTGTCCCCATCTCCAGTGTTCTGGAGAAAGAGAACAGTGTGTTCCAGGATCTCAGCTTTCTCCACTCTATGCTGAGTCACACCCTGTTGGAGAGAAAGAGAGGGCAGATTAATGCACAGTCATGCTACACTTCTCAGAGGAGCTGACACCTGTATGAGCTGCATTTAGAGCAGAGTCAAGTTAGAGGTGAACATCATACGTGTTGTAGTGGTCCCTGCAGCAGCAGGGTTCTCAGGCTCTCCAGACTGTGGTTCATTCTCTCTCTCCGACGTCTCTCCACCTGAGGCTTGAGGAGCTACAAGAGAAAGATGAAAGGAGATCAGACCAGGGAGATTAGACCAGTGTCTCTTGTAAACCAGTGTGTCTGAAACAGTCACTTTGTACAACAGTAAGGGCTCCTAAAACCTAAATCTATGTACATGGTAGGACTAGGTCCATAGGTACATTTAAGGAACAAATTGTTATTCCAATTTCAATAAAAAGCTAACAACTAAATAGGCCTACATGTTTTAGTTCAAATCGATTTTGATTGACTAATATGTATTGCAGATATACTGATAAATATAATCACAATAAAGGTTCAATTCTTACCATTCTGTCAATTTTCCTGTTCTCTTTTTCCCCAAGTGGTTTCGTGTTTGTTAATCAACAAGCGGCTGTTGTCCTTCATCCAGAGGTCAGAGAATGTCCAGATTTAAATAATCAAGAAGAACAGTAGTATTTCTCTGTGCTCTGTCACTGAATCTGGCATTCTGTCTCTGAATCACTTTTAAGTGTCACGAATCACGTTTTCTGAGTCTGTTTTTTGCCTGTTGTCACGCCCTGGTCTAAGTATTTTGTGTTTTTCTTCATGTATTGGGTCAGGCCAGGGTGTGGCATGGAGTTTTGTATTGTGG
>NW_027036014.1:2500-12403 GCF_034236695.1 Oncorhynchus nerka
CCGTCTAACCCCGTCTAACCCTGTCTAACCCCGTCTCCATCTGTCTAACACCGTCTAACCCTGTCTAACCCTGTCTAACACCGTCTAACCCTGTCTAACACCGTCTAACCCCGTCTAACCCCGTCTAACCCTGTCTAACCCTGTCTAACCCTGTCTAACCCCGTCTAACCCTGTCTAACCCTGTCTAACCCTGTCTAACCCTGTCTAACCCCGTCTAACCCTGTCTAACCCCGTCTAACCCTGTCTAACCCTGTCTAACCCTGTCTAACCCTGTCTAACCCTGTCTAACCCCGTCTCCATCTGTCTAACCCTGTCTAACCCCGTCTCCATCTGTCTAACCCCGTCTAACCCTGTCTAACCCTGTCTAACCCTGTCTAACCCGTCTAACCCCATCTAACCCCATCTAACCCTGTCTAACCCTGTCTAACCTCGTCTAACTCTGTCCAACCCCGTCTAACCCCATCTAACCCTGTCTAACCCTGTCTAACCCCGTCTAACCCTGTCTAACCCTGTCTAACCCTGTCTAACCCCGTCTAACCCTGTCTAACCCTGTCTAACACCGTCTAACCCTGTCTAACCCTGTCTAACCCTGTTTAACCCCGTCTAACCCCGTCTAACTCTGTCCAACCCCGTCTAACCCCGTCTCCATCTGTCTAACCCTGTCTAACCCTGTCTAACACCGTCTAACCCTGTCTAACCCTGTCTAACCCTGTCTAACACCGTCTAACCCTGTCTAACACCGTCTAACCCCGTCTAACCCCGTCTAACCCCGTCTAACCCTGTCTAACACCGTCTAACCCCGTCTAACCCTGTCCAACCCCGTCTCCAATTGTCTAATCCCGTCTAACCCTGTCTAACCCTGTCTAACCCTGTCTAACCCGTCTAACCCTGTCTAACACCGTCTAACACCGTCTAACCCCGTCTAACCCCGTCTAACCCGTCTAACACCGTCTAACCCTGTCTAACCCCGTCTAACCCCGTCTAACCCCGTCTAACCCCGTCTAACCCTGTCTAACCCCGTCTAACCCCGTCTAACCCCGTCTAACCACCTGTCTAACCCTGTCTAACCCTGTCTAACCCTGTCTAACCCCGTCTAACCCCGTCTCCATCTGTCTAACCCTGTCTAACCCTGTCTAACCCTGTCTAACCCCGTCTAACTCTGTCCAACCCCGTCTAACCCCGTCTCCATCTGTCTAACCCTGTCTAACCCTGTCTAACCCTGTCTAACCCCGTCTAACCCTGTCTAACCCTGTCTAACCCTGTCTAACACCGTCTAACCCTGTCTAACCCCGTCTAACCCTGTCTAACCCCGTCTAACCCCGTCTAACCCTGTCTAACACCGTCTAACCCCGTCTGAACCTGTCTAACCCCGTCTCCAATTGTCTAATCCCGTCTAACCCTGTCTAACCCTGTCTAACCCTGTCTAACCCGTCTAACCCTGTCTAACACCGTCTAACCCCGTCTAACCCCGTCTAACCCCGTCTAACCCCGTCTAACCCCGTCTAACCCCGTCTCCATCTGTCTAACCCGTCTAACCCTGTCTAACCCTGTCTAACCCCGTCTAACCCCGTCTAACCCCGTCTAACCCTGTCTAACCCCGTCTAACCCCGTCTGAACCTGTCTAACCCCGTCTGAACCTGTCTAACCCCGTCTCCAATTGTCTAATCCCGTCTAACCCTGTCTAACCCTGTCTAACCCTGTCTAACCCCGTCTAACCCCGTCTAACCCCGTCTAACCCTGTGTAACACCGTCTAACACCGTCTAACCCTGTCTAACCCTGTCTAACCCGTCTAACCCTGTCTAACCCTGTCTAACCCTGTCTAACACCGTCTAACCCCGTCTAACCCCGTCTAACCCCGTCTAACCCCGTCTAACACCGTCTAACCCTGTCTAACCCCGTCTAACCCCGTCTAACCCCGTCTAACCCCGTCTAACACCGTCTAACCCTGTCTAACCCTGTCTAACCCTGTCTACCCCCGTCAAACCCCGTCTAACTCCGTCTAACCCTGTCTAACCCGTCTAACCCTGTCTAACCCTGTCTAACCCGTCTAACCCTGTCTAACCCTGTCTAACCCCGTCTAACCCCGTCTAACCCTGTCTAACCCTGTCTAACCCCGTCTAACCCCGTCTAACCCTGTCTAACCCCGTCTAACCCCGTCTAACCCCGTCTAACCCCGTCTAACCCGTCTAACCCTGTCTAACCCGTCTAACCCTGTCTAACCCCGTCTAACCCCGTCCAACCCCGTCTAACCCGTCTAACCCCGTCTCCAACCCCGTCTCAACCCCGTCTAACCCTATCTAACCCCGTCTAACCCTGTCTAACCCTGTCTAACACCGTCTAACCCCGTCTAACCCCGTCTAACCCCGTCTAACCCCGTCTCAACCCTGTCTAACCCTGTCTAACCCTGTTCAACCCGTCTAACCCTGTCTAACCCTGTCTAACCCCGTCTAACCCTGTCTGAACCTGTCCTAACCCCGTCTGAACCTGTCTAACCCCGTCTCCAATCTGTCTAACCCCGTCTAACCCTGTCTAACCCTGTCTAACCCTGTCTAACCCCGTCTAACCCTGTCTAACCCCGTCTAACCCTGTCTAACACCGTCTAACCCCGTCTAACCCTGTCTAACCCTGTCTAACCCCGTCTAACCCTGTCTAACCCTGTCTAACCCTGTCCTAACACCCGTCTAACTCCCGTCTAACCCCGTCTTCAAGCCCGGTCTAACCCCGTCTAACACCGTCTAACCCTGTCTAACCCCGTCTAACCCCGTCTAACCCCGTCTAACCCCGTCTAACACCGTCTAACCCTGTCTAACCCTGTCTAACCCTGTCTACCCCCGTCAAACCCCGTCTAACTCCGTCTAACCCTGTCTAACCCGTCTAACCCTGTCTAACCCTGTCTAACCCGTCTAACCCTGTCTAACCCTGTCTAACCCGTCTAACCCGTCTAACCCGTCTAACCCTGTCTAACCCCGTCTAACCCCGTCCAACCCTGTCTAACCCCGTCTAACCCCGTCTAACCCCGTCTAACCCCGTCTAACCCGTCTAACCCTGTCTAACCCGTCTAACCCTGTCTAACCCCGTCTAACCCCGTCCAACCCCGTCTAACCCGTCTAACCCCGTCTAACCCCGTCTAACCCCATCTAACCCCATCTAACCCCGTCTAACCCTGTCTAACCTCGTCTAACTCTGTCCAACCCCGTCTAACCCCATCTAACCCTGTCTAACCCTGTCTAACCCCGTCTAACCCTGTCTAACCCTGTCTAACCCTGTCTAACCCCGTCTAACCCTGTCTAACCCTGTCTAACACCGTCTAACCCTGTCTAACCCTGTCTAACCCTGTTTAACCCCGTCTAACCCCGTCTAACTCTGTCCAACCCCGTCTAACCCCGTCTCCATCTGTCTAACCCTGTCTAACCCTGTCTAACACCGTCTAACCCTGTCTAACCCTGTCTAACCCTGTCTAACACCGTCTAACCCTGTCTAACACCGTCTAACCCCGTCTAACCCTGTCTAACCCCGTCTAACCCCGTCTAACCCCGTCTAACCCCGTCTAACCCTGTCTAACCCCGTCTCCATCTGTCTAACACCGTCTAACCCTGTCTAACCCTGTCTAACACCGTCTAACACCTGTCTAACCCTGTCTAACCTGTCTAACCCCGTCTAACCCCGTCTAACCCCGTCTAACCCTGTCTAACCCTGTCTAACCCTGTCTAACCCCGTCTAACCCTGTCTAACCCTGTCTAACCCTGTCTAACCCCGTCTAACCCTGTCTAACCCTGTCTAACCCTGTCTAACCCTGTCTAACCCTGTCTAACACCGTCTAACCCTGTCTAACCCTGTCTAACCCCGTCTCCATCTGTCTAACCCTGTCTAACCCTGTCTCCATCTGTTTAACCCCGTCTAACCCCGTCTAACCCTGTCTAACCCCATCTAACACTGTCTAACTCCGTCTAACCCCATCTAACCCTGTCTAACCCTGTCTAACGCTGTCTAACCCTGTCTAACCCTGTTTAACCCCGTCTAACCCTGTCTAACCCTGTCTAACCCTGTCTAACCCTGTCTAACCCTGTTTAACCCCGTCTAACCCCGTCTAACCCTGTCTAACCCCGTCTAACCCCGTCTAACCCTGTCTAACCCGTCTAACCCCGTCTAACCCCGTCTCCATCTGTCTAACCCTGTCTAACCCCGTCTAACCCTGTCTAACACCCGTCTAACCCTGTCTAACACCTGTCTAACCCGTCTAACCCCGTCTAACCCCGTCTAACCCTGTCTAACACCGTCTAACCCCGTCTGAACCTGTCTAACCCCGTCTCCAATTGTCTAATCCCGTCTAACCCTGTCTAACCCTGTCTAACCCTGTCTAACCCGTCTAACCCTGTCTAACCCCGTCTAACCCCGTCTAACCCCGTCTAACCCTGTCTAACACCGTCTAACCCTGTCTAACCCCGTCTAACCCCGTCTAACCCTGTCTAACCCTGTCTAACCCCGTCTAACCCCGTCTAACCCCGTCTAACCCCGTCTAACCCCGTCTAACCCTGTATAACCCCGTCTAACCCCGTCTAACCCTGTCTAACCCTGTCTAACCCCGTCTAACCCTGTCTAACACCGTCTAACCCTGTCTAACCCTGTCTAACCCTGTTTAACCCCGTCTAACCCCGTCTAACTCTGTCCAACCCCGTCTAACCCCGTCTCCATCTGTCTAACCCTGTCTAACCCTGTCTAACACCGTCTAACCCTGTCTAACCCTGTCTAACCCTGTCTAACCCTGTCTAACACCGTCTAACCCTGTCTAACACCGTCTAACCCCGTCTAACCCCGTCTAACCCCGTCTAACCCTGTCTAACACCGTCTAACCCCGTCTGAACCTGTCTAACCCCGTCTCCAATTGTCTAATCCCGTCTAACCCTGTCTAACCCTGTCTAACCCGTCTAACCCTGTCTAACACCGTCTAACCCCGTCTAACCCCGTCTAACCCGTCTAACCCCGTCTAACCCCGTCTAACCCCGTCTAACCCGTCTAACCCTGTCTAACCCTGTCTAACCCTGTCTAACCCCGTCTAACCCTGTCTAACCCTGTCTAACCCCGTCTAACCCGTCTGAACCTGTCTAACCCCGTCTGAACCTTTCTAACCCCGTCTCCAATTGTCTAATCCCGTCTAACCCTGTCTAACCCTGTCTAACCCTGTCTAACCCCGTCTAACCCCGTCTAACCCCGTCTAACCCCGTCTAACCCTGTGTAACACCGTCTAACACCGTCTAACCCTGTCTAACCCTGTCTAACCCGTCTAACCCTGTCTAACCCTGTCTAACCCTGTCTAACACCGTCTAACCCCGTCTAACCCCGTCTAACCCCGTCTAACACCGTCTAACACCGTCTAACCCTGTCTAACCCCGTCTAACCCCGTCTAACCCCGTCTAACCCCGTCTAACCCCGTCTAACACCGTCTAACCCTGTCTAACCCTGTCTAACCCTGTCTAACCCCGTCTAACCCCGTCTAACTCCGTCTAACTCCGTCTAACCCTGTCTAACCCGTCTAACCCTGTCTAACCCGTCTAACCCGTCTAACCCTGTCTAACCCTGTCTAACCCTGTCTAACCCGTCTAACCCGTCTAACCCTGTCTAACCCCGTCTAACCCCGTCTAACCCCGTCTAACCCCGTCTAACCCCGTCTAACCCGTCTAACCCTGTCTAACCCGTCTAACCCTGTCTAACCCGTCTAACCCTGTCTAACCCCGTCTAACCCCGTCCAACCCCGTCTAACCCCGTCTAACCCCGTCTAACCCCGTCTAACCCCGTCTAACCCGTCTAACCCTGTCTAACCCCGTCTAACTCTGTCTAACCCTCGTCTAACCCTGTCTAACCCCGTCTAACCCCGTCTAACCCCGTCTAACCCCGTCTAACCCCGTCTAACTCTGTCTAACACCGTCTAACACCGTCTAACCCGTCTAACCCTGTCTAACCCGTCTATCCCTGTCTAACCCTGTCTAACCCCGTCTAACCCTGTCTAACCCTGTCTAACCCGTCTAACCCTGTCTAACCCGTCTAACCCTGTCTAACCCCGTCTAACCCTGTCTAACCCCGTCTAACCCCGTCTAACCCCGTCTAACACCGTCTAACCCCGTCTAACCCTGTCCAACCCCGTCTAACCCGGTCTAACCCTGTCTAACCCCGTCTAACTCTGTCCAACCCCGTCTAACCCTATCTCCATCTGTCTAACCCTGTCTAACTCTGTCACTGTGTCTGTCGTTGCATCACTCTACTTATTTCCTCTCACTCACACCACATTCTCACCATCCATCTGTCTAACCCTGTCCAACCCCGTCTCCATCTGTCCAACCCCGTCTAACCCTGTCTAACCCCGTCTAACCCTGTCCAACCCTGTCCAACCCTGTCTAACCCTGTCTAACCCTGTCTAACCCCGTCTCCATCTGTCCAACCCCGTCTAACCCTGTCTAACCCCGTCTAACCCCGTCCAACCCTGTCCAACCCTGTCTAACCCCGTCTAACCCTGTCCAACCCTGTCTAACCCTGTCTGACCCTGTCTAACCCCATCTAACCCCATCTAACCCCGTCTAACCCCGTCTAACCCCGTCTAACCCTGTCTAACCCCGTCTAACCCCGTCTGAACCAGTCTAACCCCGTTCAACCCCGTCTAACCCCGTCTAACCCTGTCTAACCCTGTCTAACCCCATCTAACCCTGTCTAACCCCGTCTAACCCCGTCTAACCCTGTCTAACCCCGTCTAACCCTGTCTAACCCCGTCTAACCCCGTCTAACCCCGTCTAACCCTTATTTCCTCTCACTCACACCACATTCTCACCATCCATCCAACAACCAAACAATGACAAAAGCCAAACTTTTAAGATTTTCACACTCAACCAGTTCTCACCATAAAAACCAGCCCCATACCAAGCCATTAAGACATCATAGTGGCCTTCCCACATCTCCTACCAGTCTGTATTCCCACATGGCAGGGAATAACATTGATTAACTTCTGGATTACAGTTGATTACAGTCTATGGGAAGTTATTCTGTCATTTGATACCCACTCTCTGTACTAATGACAGCCTAGACAGAGATGATGGAAATTATACAACACATTCACAACCAACGCTATGGGAAGTGTACTGTCATTACCAATCACCAGAGACTGGTACTGTCATTACCAATAACCAGAGACTGGTACTGTCATTACCAATCACCAGAGACTGGTACTGTCATTACCAATCACCAGAGACTGGTACTGTCATTACCAATCACCAGAGACTGGTACTGTCATTACCAATCACCAGAGACTGGTACGGTCATTACCAATCACCAGAGACCGGTACTGACTGTCATTACCAGTCACCAGAGACTGGTACTGTCATTACCAATCACCAGAGACTGGTACTGTCATTACCAATCACCAGAGACTGGTACTGTCATTACCAATCACCAGAGACTGGTACTGTCATTACCAATCACCAGAGACTGGTACTGTCATTACCAATCACCAGAGACTGGTACTGTCATTACCAATCACCAGAGACTGGTACTGTCATTACCAATCACCAGAGACTGGTACTGTCATTACCAATCACCAGAGACTGGTACTGTCATTACCAGTCACCAGAGACTGGTACTGTCATTACCGATCACCAGAGACTGGTACTGTCATTACCGATCACCAGAGACTGGTACTGTCATTACCGATCACCAGAGACTGGTACTGTCATTACCGATCACCAGAGACTGGTACTGTCATTACCAATCACCAGAGACTGGTACTGACTGTCATTACCGATCACCAGAGACTGGTACTGTCATTACCAATCACCAGAGACTGGTACTGTCATTACCAATCACCAGAGACTGGTACTGTCATTACCAATCACCAGAGACTGGTACTGTCATTACCAATCACCAGAGACTGGTACTGTCATTACCAATCACCAGAGACTGGTACTGTCATTACCAATCACCAGAGACTGGTACTGTCATTACCAATCACCAGAGACTGGTACTGTCATTACCAATCACCAGAGACCGGTACTGACTGTCATTACCAGTCACCAGAGACTGGTACTGTCATTACCAATCACCAGAGACTGGTACTGTCATTACCAATCACCAGAGACTGGTACTGTCATTACCAATCACCAGAGACTGGTACTGACTGTCATTACCAGTCACCAGAGACTGGTACTGTCATTACCAATCACCAGAGACTGGTACTGTCATTACCAATCACCAGAGACTGGTACTGTCATTACCAATCACCAGAGACTGGTACTGTCATTACCAATCACCAGAGACTGGTACTGTCATTACCGATCACCAGAGACTGGTACTGTCATTACAATCACCAGAGACTGGTACTGTCATTACCAATCACCAGAGACTGGTATACTGTCATTACCAATCACCAGAGACTGGTACTGTCATTACCAATCACCAGAGACTGGTACTGTCATTACCAATCACCAGAGACTGGTACTGTCATTACCAATCACCAGAGACTGGTACTGTCATTACCAATCACCAGAGACTGGTACTGTCATTACCAATCACCAGAGACTGGTACTGTCATTATCAATCACCAGAGACTGGTACTGTCATTACCAATCACCAGAGACTGGTACTGTCATTACCAATCACCAGAGACTGGTACTGTCATTACCAATCACCAGAGACTGGTACTGTCATTACCAATCACCAGAGACTGGTACTGTCATTACCAATCACCAGAGACTGGTACTGTCATTACCAATCACCAGAGACTGGTACTGTCATTACCAATCACCAGAGACTGGTACTGTCATTACCAATCACCAGAGACTGGTACTGTCATTACCAATCACCAGAGACTGGTACTGTCATTACCAATCACCAGAGACTGGTACTGTCATTACCAATCACCAGAGACTGGTACTGTCATTACCAATCACCAGAGACTGGTACTGTCATTACCAATCACCAGAGACTGGTACTGTCATTACCAATCACCAGAGACTGGTACTGTCATTACCAATCACCAGAGACTGGTACTGTCATTACCAATCACCAGAGACTGGTACTGTCATTACCAATCACCAGAGACTGGTACTGACTGTCATTACCAATCACCAGAGACTGGTACTGTCATTACCAATCACCAGAGACTGGTACTGTCATTACCAATCACCAGAGACTGGTACTGTCATTACCAATCACCAGAGACTGGTACTGTCATTACCAATCACCAGAGACTGGTACTGTCATTACCAATCACCAGAGACTGGTACTGTCATTACCAATCACCAGAGACTGGTACTGTCATTACCAATCACCAGAGACTGGTACTGACTGTCATTACCAATCACCAGAGACTGGTACTGTCATTACCAATCACCAGAGACCAGTACTGTCATTACCAATCACCAGAGACTGGTACTGTCATTACCAATCACCAGAGACTGGTACTGTCATTACCAATCACCAGAGACTGGTACTGTCATTACCAATCACCAGAGACTGGTACTGTCATTACCAATCACCAGAGACTGGTACTGCTGTCATTACCAATCACCAGAGACTGGTACTGTCATTACCAATCACCAGAGACTGGTACTGTCATTACCAATCACCAGAGACTGGTACTGTCATTACCAATCACCAGAGACTGGTACTGCCATTACCAATCACCAGAGACTGGTACTGTCATTACCAATCACCAGAGACTGGTACTGTCATTACCAATCACCAGAGACTGGTACTGCCATTACCAATCACTAGAGACTGGTACTGTCATTACCAATCACCAGAGACTGGTACTGTCATTACCAATCACCAGAGACTGGTACTGCCATTACCAATCACCAGAGACTGGTACTGTCATTACCAATCACCAGAGACTGGTACTGTCATTACCAATCACCAGAGAC
>NW_027036015.1:0-12409 GCF_034236695.1 Oncorhynchus nerka
TGGGTGTTGACACTAATATAGGATGGTGAGGCGGTGGGGGGGTGGGGTGTTGACACTATTATAGGATGGAGGTGTGGGGGTAGGGGGTGGGGTGTTGACTCTTATTATAGGATGGTAGAGGTGGTGTGGGGTAGGGGTGGGGTGTTGACACTATTATAGGATGGTGAGTGGGGGTAGGGGTGGGGTGTTGACACTATTATAGGATGGTGAGGTGGGGGTAGGGGTGGGGTATTGATCTCTATTATAGAGATGGTGGAGGTGGGTGGGTGTTGACTATTATAGGATGGTGAGATGGGGGTAGGGGTGGGGTGTTGACACTATTATAGGATGGTGAGGTGGGGGGTAGGGGGTGGGGTGTTGACACTATTATAGGATGGTGAGGTGGGGGTAGGGGGTGGGGTGTTGACTCTATTATAGGATGGTGAGGTGTGGGGTAGGGGTGGGGTGTTGACTCTATTATAGGATGGTGAGGTGTGAGGGGTAGGGGGTGGGGTGTTGACACTATTATAGGATGGTGAGGTGTGGGGTAGGGGTGGGGTGTTGACTCTATTATAGGATGATGAGGTGTTGGGGTAGGGGGTGGGGTGTTGACTCTATTATAGGATGGTGAGGTGGGGGGTGTTGACTATTATAGGATGGTGAGGTGTGGGGTAGGGGTGGGGTGTTGACTCTATTATAGGATGGTGAGGTGGGGGTGTTGACTATTATAGGATGGGAGGTGTGGGGTAGGGGTGGGGTGTTGACACTATTATAGGATGGTGAGGTGTGGGGTAGGGGGTGGGGTGTTGACTCTATTATAGGATGGTGAGGTGTGGTGGGTAGGGGGTGGGGTGTTGACACTATTATAGGATGGTGAGGTGTGGGGTAGGGGTGGGGTGTTGACTCTATTATAGGATGGTGAGGTGTGGGGTAGGGGTAGGGGTGGGGTGTTGACACTATTATAGGATGGTGAGGTGGGGGGTAGGGGGTGGGGTGTTGACACTATTATAGGATGGTGAGGTGGGGGTGTTGACTATTATAGGATGGTGAGGTGGGGGGTAGGGGGTGGGGGTATTGACACTATTATAGGATGGTGAGGTGGGAGGGGTGTTGACTATTATAGGATGGTGGAGGTGGGGAGTAGGGGGTGGGGTGTTGACACTATTATAGGATGGTGAGGTGTGGGGTAGGGGGTGGGGTGTTGACTCTATTATAGGATGGTGAGGTGTGGGGTAGGGGGTGGGGGTGTTGACTCTATTATAGGATGGTGAGGTGTGGGGTAGGGGTGGGGTGTTGACTCTATTATAGGATGGTGAGGTGGGTGGGGTGTTGACACTATTATAGGATGGTGAGGTGTGGGAGTAGGGGTGGTGGGTGTTGACTCTATTATAGGATGGTGAGGTGGGGATAGGGGTGGGGTGTTGACACTATTATAGGATGGTGAGGTGGGGAGGTAGGGGGGTGGGGTGTTGACTCTATTATAGGATGGTGAGGTGGGAGTAGGGGTAGGGGGTGGGGTGTTGACACTATAGGATGGTGAGGTGGGGTAGGGGTGGGGTGTTGACACTATTATAGGATGGTGAGGTGTGGGGTAGGGGGTGGGTGTTGACACTATTATAGGATGGTGAGTGTGGGGGGTAGGGGTGGGGTGTTGACACTATTATAGGATGGTGAGGTGAGGTGGGGTGTTGACTCTATTATAGGATGGTGAGGTGGGGTAGGGGTAGGGGGTGGGGTGTTGACACTATTATAGGATGGTGATGGGGGGTAGGGGGTGGGGTGTTGACACTATTATAGGATAGGTGAGGTGGGGGAGTGTTGACTATTATAGGATGGTGAGGTGGGGTAGGGGTGGGGTGTTGACACTATTATAGGATGGTGAGGTGGGGGTGTTGACTATTATAGGATGGTGAGGTGTGGGGGTAGGGGGTGGGGTGTTGACACTATTATAGGATGGTGAGGTGGGGGGTAGGGGGTGGGGTGTTGACTCTATTATAGGATGGTGAGGTGGGGGTAGGGGTGAGGTGTTGACACTATTATAGGATGGTGATGTGGGGGGTAGGGTGGGGTGTTGACACTATTATAGGATGGTGGGGTGGGGTGTGAGCTATTATAGGATGGTGAGGTGGGGGGGAGGGGTGGGAGTGTTGACTCTATTATAGGATGATGGTGAGGTGGGGGGTGTTGACTATTATAGGATGGTGAGGTGGGGGTGGGGTGGGGTGGTGACACTATTATAGGATGGTGAGGTGGGGGTGGAAGTGGGGTGTTGACTCTATAGGATGGATGGTGAGGTGACACTATTATAGGGGTGAGGGAAGTGGGGGGTGGGGTGTTGACACTATTATAGGATGGTGAGGTGGGGGTAAAGGGAGTGGGTGTTGACTCTATTATAGGATGATGAGGTGTGGGAGTAGGGGTGGGAGTGTTGACTCTATTATAGGATGGTGAGTCAGAGAAGTGGGGGTGTTGACTATTATGGATGTGGTGAGGTGGGGGGTAGGGGTGGGGTGCTGACTCTATTGATTTCCAGAGGATGGTGAGGTGGGGGTGTTGACTATTATGGGATGGTGAGGTGTGGGCAGGGGCAGGGGGGTATGCTGACACTATTATAGGATGGTGAGGTGTGGGGTAGGGGGTGGGTGTTGACTCTATTATAGGATGGTGAGGTGCAGGGGTAGGGGATTAATTAATATAGGGGAGGTAAAGTGTTGACACTGTATAGGATGGTGAGGTGGGGGGCAGGGGTGGGGTGTTGACTCTATTATAGGATGGTGAGGTGTGGGGTAAGAGGCAAGTGCTGACCTATTATAGGATGGTGAGGTGGGGGCAGGGGGTGGGGTGGCTTGACTCTATTACAGGATGGTGAGGGTGTGGGAGGGGGGGTGGCTGACACCATTTACAGGATGGTGATGTGGGGAGTAGGGGTGGGGTGTTGACACTATTATAGGATGGTGAGGTGTGGGTAGGGGGGGGGTGTCGACACTATTATAGGATGGTGAGGTGGGGGTAGGGGTGAGGTTGGTCTCCATTATAGACGACGGGGTGGGGTATTGACACTATTATAGGATGGTGAGGTGGGGGGTGTTGACTATTATAGGATGGTGAGGTGGGGGTAGGGGGTGAAGTGTTGACTCTTATTACAGGATGGTGAGGTGGGGGGTAGGGGTGGGGGGTGTTGACACTATTATAGGATGGTGAGGTGTGGGAGTAGGGGTAGGGGGTGGGGTGTTGACACTATTATGGGATGGTGAGGTGTGGGGGTAGGGGTGGGGGTGGGGTGTTGACACTATTATAGGATGGTGAGGTGTGGGGTAGGAGGTGGGGTGTTGACTCTGTGCCGGATGATGAGGTGTGGGGGTAGGGGGTGGGGTGTTGACTCTATTATAGGATGGTGAGGTGGGTGGGGTAGGGGGTGGGGTGTTGACACTATTATAGGATGGTGAGGTGGGGAGTAGGGGTGGGGTGTTGACACTATTATAGGATGGTGAGGGTGTGGGGGTGGGTGTGACACTATTATAGGATGGTGAGGTGGGGGTAGGGGGTGGGGTGTTGACACTATTATAGGATGGTGAGGTGGGGGTGTTGACTATTATGGATGGTGAGGTGGGGGTAGGGGTGGGTGTTGACACTATTATAGGATGGTGAGGTGGGGGGTAGGGGTGGGGTGTTGACACTATTATAGGATGGTGAGGTGGGGGGTAGGGGGTGGGGTGTTGACTCTATTATAGGATGGTGAGGTGTAGGGGTAGGGGGTGGGGTGTTGACTCTATTATAGGATGGTGAGGTGTGGGGTAGGGGGTGGGGTGTTGACTCTATTATAGGATGGTGAGGTGTGGGGTAGGGGTGGGGTGGGGTGTTGACACTATTATAGGATGGTGAGGTGTGGGTAGGTGGTGTTGACTCATTATAGGATGATGAGGTGGGTGGGTAGGGTGTTGACACTATTATAGGATGGTGAGGTGAGGTGTTGACTATGTAGAGGGTGTGGGTGATGACTATTATAGGATGGTGAGGTGGAGGGGTGGTGTTGACACTATTATAGGATGGTGAGGTGGGGGGTGTTGACTATTATAGGATGGTGAGGTGTGGGGTAGGGGGTGGGGTGTTGACACTATTATAGGATGCAGGTGGGGGTAGGGGGTGGGGTGTTGACTCTATTATAGGATGGTGAGGTGTGGGGTAGGGGTGGGGTGTTGACACTATTATAGGATGGTGAGGTGGGGGGTAGGGGGTGGGGTGTTGACACTATTATAGGATGGTGAGGTGTGGGGTAGGGGGTGGGGTGTTGACTCTATTATAGGATGGTGAGGTGGGGGTAGGGGGTGGGGTGTTGACTCTATTATAGGATGGTGAGGTGGGGTAGGGGTGGGGTGTTGACTCTATTATAGGATGGTGAGGTGGGGGTAGGGGTAGGGGGTGGGGTGTTGACACTATTATAGGATGGTGAGGTGTGGGGTAGGGTGGTGTTGACATATTATAGGATGGTGAGGGTGGGGGGTAGGGTGGGTGTTGACACTATTATAGGATGGTGAGGTGGGGGGTAGGGGTGGGGTGTTGACCTACTATAGGATGGTGAGGTGGGGATAGGATGGGGGTGGGGTGTTGACCTATTGATAGGATGGTGAGGTGGTGGGGTAGGGGTGGGTGTTGACACTATTATAGGATGGTGAGGTGGGGGTAGGGTGGGGTGTTGACACTATTATAGGATGGTGAGGTGGGGGTAGGGGTGGGGTGTTGACACTATTATAGGATGGTGAGGTGGGGGTAGGGGGGGTGGGGTGTTGACTCTATTATAGGATGGTGAGGTGGGGGTAGGGGTGGGGTGTTGACACTATTATAGGATGGTGAGGTGGGGAGGTAGGGGTGGGGTGTTGACACTATTATAGGATGGTGAGGTGTGGGGTAGGGGTGGGGTGTTGACTCTATTATAGGTGGGATGGGGGTGGGGGTGTTGACACTATTATAGGATGGTGAGGTGGGGGGTAGGGGGTGGGGTGTTGACACTATTATAGGATGGTGAGGTGGGGGTAGGGGTGGGGTGTTGACACTATTATAGGATGGTGAGGGTGTGGGGTGTTGACACTATTATAGGATGGTGAGGTGTGGGGTAGTGGGGTGGGGTGTTGACACTATTATAGGATGGTGATGTGGGGGGTAGGGGGTGGGGTGTTGACACTATTATAGGATGGTGAGGTGGGGGGGTGGGGTTGACTATTATAGGATGGTGAGGTGGGGGTAGGGGGTGGGGTGTTGACACTATTATAGGATGGTGAGGTGGGGGGTAGGGGTGGGGTGTTGACACTATTATAGGATGGTGAGGTGGGGGGTAGGGGGTGGGGTGTTGACACTATTATAGGATGGTGAGGTGGGGGTAGGGTGTGGGTGTTATAGGATGGGTGGGGTGGGTGTGTCGACTATTATAGGATGGTGAGGTGGGGTAGGGGTGGGGTGTTGACACTATTATAGGATGGTGGTGGGGGTGTTGACTATTATAGGATGGTGAGGTGTGGGGTAGGGGGTGGGTGTTGACCTATAGGATGGTGAGGTGGGGGTAGGGGTGGGGTGTTGACACTATTATAGGATGGTGAGGTGGGGGTAGGGGGTGGGGTGTTGACACTATTATAGGATGGTGAGGTGTGGGGTAGGGGGTGGGGTGTTGACTCTATTATAGGATGGTGAGGTGTGGGGTAGGGGGTGGGGTGTTGACACTATTATAGGATGGTGAGGTGGGGGGGGTAGGGGGGTGGGGTGTTGACACTATTATAGGATGGTGAGGTGGGGGGTAGGGGGTGAGGGGGGGTGTTGACACTATTATAGGATGGTGAGGTGGGGGTAGGGGGTGGGGTGTTGACACTATTATAGGATGGTGAGGTGGGGGTAGGGGGTGGGGTGTTGACACTATTATAGGATGGTGAGGTGGGGTGGGTAGGGGGTGGGGTGTTGACACTATTATAGGATGGTGAGGTGGGGAGTAGGGGTAGGGGTGGGGTTGACACTATTATAGGATGGTGAGGTGGGGGGGTAGGGGTGGGGTGTTGACACTATTATAGGATGGTGAGGTGTGGGGTAGGGGGTGGGGGTGTTGACACTATTATAGGATGGTGAGGTGTGGGGGTAGGGGGTGGGGTGTTGACACTATTATAGGATGGTGAGGTGGGGGTGGGTGTGAGCTATTATAGGATGGTGAGGTGGGGGTAGGGGTGGGTGTTGACACTATTATAGGATGGTGGAGGTGGGGGTAGGGGTGGGGTGTTGACACTATTATAGGATGGTGAGGTGTGGGGTAGGGGGTGGGTGTTGACACTATTATAGGATGGTGAGGTGGGGGGTAGGGGGTGGGGTGTTGACACTATTATAGGATGGTGAGGTGGGGTGGGGTGTGGACTATTATAGGATGGTGAGGTGGGGTAGGGGGTGGGGTGTTGACACTATTATAGGATGGTGAGGTGGGGGGTAGGGGGTGGGGTGTTGACACTATTATAGGATGGTGAGGTGGGGGTAGGGGGTGGGGTGTTGACACTATTATAGGATGGTGAGGTGGGGGTAGGGGTGGGGTGTTGACACTATTATAGGATGGTGAGGTGGGGGTAGGGGTGGGGTGTTGACACTATTATAGGATGGTGAGGTGGGGGTAGGGGTGGGGTGTTGACACTATTATAGGATGGTGAGGTGGGGGGTAGGGGTGGGGTGTTGACACTATTATAGGATGGTGAGGTGGGGGTAGGGGGTGGGGTGTTGACACTATTATAGGATGGTGAGGTGGGGGTAGGGGTGGGTGTTGACTATTATAGGATGGTGAGGTGGGGGGTAGGGGGTGGGGTGTTGACACTATTATAGGATGGTGATGTGGGGTGTTGACTATTATAGGATGGTGAGGTGGGGGTAGGGGGTGGGGTGTTGACACTATTATAGGATGGTGAGGTGGGGGTAGGGGTGGGGTGTTGACTCTATTATAGGATGGTGAGGTGGGGGTAGGGGTGGGGTGTTGACACTATTATAGGATGGTGAGGTGGGGGGTAGGGGGTGGGGTGTTGACTCTATTATAGGATGGTGAGGTGAGGTGTTGACTATTATAGGATGGTGATGGGGTAGGGGGTGGGGTGTTGACACTATTATAGGATGGTGAGGTGTGGGGGTAGGGGTGGGGTGTTGACACTATTATAGGATGGTGAGGTGTGGGGGTAGGGGGTGGGGTGTTGACACTATTATAGGATGGTGAGGTGGGGGGTAGGGGTGGGGTGTTGACACTATTATAGGATGGTGAGGTGTGGGGTAGGGGGGTGGGGTGTTGACACTATTATAGGATGGTGAGGTGGGGGGTAGGGGGTGGGGTGTTGACACTATTATAGGATGGTGAGGTGGGGGGTGTTGACTATTATAGGATGGTGAGGTGGGGGTAGGGGGTGGGGTGTTGACACTATTATAGGATGGTGAGGTGGGGGTAGGGGGTGTTGACTCATTATAGGATGGTGAGGTGGGGGGTAGGGGGTGGGGTGTTGACACTATTATAGGATGGTGAGGTGTGGGGGTAGGGGGTGGGGTGTTGACACTATTATAGGATGGTGAGGTGTGGGGTAGGGGGTGGGGTGTTGACACTATTATAGGATGGTGAGGTGGTGGGGTAGGGGGTGGGGTGTTGACACTATTATAGGATGGTGAGGTGGGGGTGTTGACTATTATAGGATGGTGAGGTGGGGGGTAGGGGTGGGGTGTTGACACTATTATAGGATGGTGAGGTGGGGGGGTGTTGACTATTATAGGATGGTGAGGTGGTGAGGTGGGGGTGGGGTGTTGACACTATTATAGGATGGTGAGGTGGGGGTAGGGGTGGGGTGTTGACACTATTATAGGATGGTGAGGTGGGGGGTAGGGGTGGGGTGTTGACACTATTATAGGATGGTGAGGTGGGGGGTAGGGGGTGGGGTGTTGACACTATTATAGGATGGTGAGGTGTGGGAGGGGTAGGGGGTGGGGTGTTGACACTATTATAGGATGGTGAGGTGGTGGGGTAGGGGGTGGGGTGTTGACTCTATTATAGGATGGTGAGGTGGTGGGGTAGGGGTGGGGTGTTGACACTATTATAGGATGGTGAGGTGGGGGGTAGGGGGTGGGGTGTTGACACTATTATAGGATGGTGAGGTGGGGGTGTTGACTATTATAGGATGGTGAGGTGGGGGGTAGGGGTGGGGTGTTGACACTATTATAGGATGGTGAGGTGGGGGTGTTGACTATTATAGGATGGTGAGGTGGGGGTAGGGGTGGGGTGTTGACACTATTATAGGATGGTGAGGTGGGGGTAGGGGGTGGGGTGTTGACACTATTATAGGATGGTGAGGTGGGGGTAGGGGGTGGGGTGTTGACACTATTATAGGATGGTGAGGTGTGGGGTAGGGGTGGGGGTGTTGACACTATTATAGGATGGTGAGGTGTGGGGTAGGGGGTGGGGTGTTGACACTATTATAGGATGGTGAGGTGGGGGGTAGGGGGTGGGGTGTTGACACTATTATAGGATGGTGAGGTGGGGGGTAGGGGGTGGGGTGTTGACACTATTATAGGATGGTGAGGTGTGGGGGTAGGGGGTGGGGTGTTGACACTATTATAGGATGGTGAGGTGTGGGGTAGGGGGTGGGGTGTTGACACTATTATAGGATGGTGAGGTGGGGGTAGGGGTGGGTGTTGACACTATTATAGGATGGTGAGGTGTGGGGTAGGGGGTGGGGTGTTGACACTATTATAGGATGGTGAGGTGTGGGGTAGGGGGTGGGGTGTTGACTCTATTATAGGATGGTGAGGTGGGGGTAGGGGTGGGGTGTTGACACTATTATAGGATGGTGAGGTGTGGGGTAGGGGGTGGGGTGTTGACACTATTATAGGATGGTGAGGTGGGGTGGTAGGGGGTGGGGTGTTGACACTATTATAGGATGGTGAGGTGGGGGTGGGGTTGACACTATTATAGGATGGTGAGGTGGGGTGATGACTATTATAGGATGGTGAGGTGGGTAGGGGTGGGTGGGTATTATAGGATGGTGATGTGGTGGGGGGGGGTGTTGACACTATTATAGGATGGTGAGGTGGGGGGTAGGGGGTGGGGTGTTGACACTATTATAGGATGGTGAGGTGGGGGTAGGGGGTGGGGTGTTGACACTATTATAGGATGGTGAGGTGGGGGTAGGGGGGGGTGTTGACACTATTATAGGATGGTGAGGTGGGGGGTGGGGTGGGTGTTGACACTATTATAGGATGGTGAGGTGGGGGTAGGGGTGGGGTGTTGACACTATTATAGGATGGTGAGGTGGGGGTAGGGGGGGTGTTGACACTATTATAGGATGGTGAGGTGGGGTAGGGGTGGGTGTTGACACTATTATAGGATGGTGAGGTGGGGGGTAGGGGGTGGGGTGTTGACACTATTATAGGATGGTGAGGTGGGGGTAGGGGTGGTGACACTATTATAGGATGGTGAGGTGGGGGTAGGGGGTGGGGTGTTGACACTATTATAGGATGGTGAGGTGGGGTAGGGGGTGTGGGGTGTTGACACTATTATAGGATGGTGAGGTGGGGGTAGGGGGTGGGGTGTTGACACTATTATAGGATGGTGAGGTGGGGGTAGGGGGTGGGGTGTTGACACTATTATAGGATGGTGAGGTGGGGGGTAGGGGTGGGGTGTTGACACTATTATAGGATGGTGAGGTGGGGGGTAGGGGGTGGGGTGTTGACACTATTATAGGATGGTGAGGTGGGGGGTAGGGGTGGGGTGTTGACACTATTATAGGATGGTGAGGTGGGGGGTAGGGGGTGGGGTGTTGACACTATTATAGGATGGTGAGGTGGGGGTAGGGGGTGGGGTGTTGACACTATTATAGGATGGTGAGGTGGGGTGTTGACTAATATAGGATGGTGGGAGTGGGGAGTGAGGTGGAGTATTGACACTATTATAGGATGAGCTGAGGTGGGGGTAGGGGGTGGGGGTGTTGAAACACTATTATAGGATGAGTGAGGTGGGGTAGGGGTGGGAGTGTTGACACTATTATAGAATGGCTGAGGTGGGGGGGGTGGGGGTGGGGTGTTGACACTATTATAGGATGGTGAGGTGGAAGTGGGGGGTAGGGGGTGGGGTGGTGACACTATTATAGGATGGTGAGGTGGGGAGTGGGGGCTAGGGGTGGGGGGTAATGACACTATTATAGGATGGTGAGGTGGGGAGTGGGGTTGACACTATTATAGGATGGTGAGGTGTGGGGAGGATGGTGGGTGTGGGGTGGGGTGGGGTGTTGACACTAATATAGGATGGTGAGTGGGGATGGGGGTGGGGTGTTGACACTATTATAGGATGGTGAGGTGGGGGGTAGGGGGTGGGGTGTTGACACTATTATAGGATGGTGATGTGTGGGGGTAGGGGGTGGGGTGTTGACACTATTTATAGGATGGTGAGGTGTGGGGGTGTTGACTTATTATAGGATGGTGAGGTGGGGGTAGGTGGGGGTGGGGGTGTTGACACTATTATAGGATGGTGAGGTGGGGAGTAGTGGGTGGGGTGGGGACACTATTATAGGATGGTGAGGTGGGGGGTAGTGGGTGGGTGTTGGGATGGTGAGGTGGGGGTGGGGGTGGGGTGTGACACTAATAGTAGGATGGTGAGGTGGGGGTAGGGGGTGGGGTGTTGACACTATTATAGGATGGTGAGGTGGGGGTAGGGGGTGGGAGTGTTGACACTATTATAGGATGGTGAGGTGGGGGTAGGGGGTGGGGTGTTGACACTATTATAGGATGGTGAGGTGGGGGGTAGGGGGTGGGGTGTTGACACTATTATAGGATGGTGAGGTGGGGGGGGTAGGGGGTGGGTATTGCACACTATTATGGGATGGTGAGGTGGGGGTGTTGACTATTATAGGATGGTGAGGTGGGGGTGGAAATATTATAGATGGTGAGGTGGGGGTAGGTGGGGTGTTGACACTATTATAGGATGCAGAGGTGTGGGTAGGGGTGTGGGGTGTTGACTATTATAGGATGGTGAGGTGGGGGTGGGGGAAAGTGATACACTATTATAGGATGGTGAGGTGGGGGGGAGGTGGGGTGTTGACACTATTATAGGATGGTGAGGTGGGGGTAGGGGGTGGGGGGAGGATGGTGAGAGGTGGACTATTATAGGATTGTGGAGGTGGGGGTAGGGGTGGGGTGTTGACACTATTATAGGATGGTGAGGTGGGGGTAGGGGGTGGGTGTTGACACTATTATAGGATGGTGAGAGTGGGGGTAGGGGGCTAGGGGGTGTTGACACTATTATAGGATGGTGAGGTGGGGGAGTGTGTTGACACTATTATAGGATGGTGATGGGGGTAGTGGGTGGGTTTGACATTATTATAGGATGGTGAGGTGGGGGTAGGGGTGGGTGTTGACACTATTATGGGATGGTGAGGTGGGGGTAGTGGGTGGGGTGTTGACACTATTATAGGATGGTGAGGTGGGGGGGTAGTGGGTGGGGTGTTTATCTATTATAGGATGGGAGGTGGGGGGTAGGGGGTGGGGTGTTGACACTTTATTATAGGATGGTGAGGTGGGGGTGTTGACTATTATAGGATGGTGAGGTGGGGGTGGGGGTGTTTGGACACACTATTATAGGATGGTGAGGTGGGGGGTTGACTATTATGGGATGGTGAGGTGGGGGTGTTGACACTATATTATAGGATGGTGGTGGGGGGTAGTGGGTGGGGTGTTGACACTATTATAGGATGGTGAGGTGGGGGTGTGGGGTGTTGACACTATTATAGGATGGTGAGGTGGGGGGTAGGGGGTGGGGTGTTGAATTTCATTATAGGATGGTGAGGGTGGGGTGTTGACACTATTATAGGATGGGTGAGGTGGGTAGGGTGGGGATTGACACTATTATAGGGATGGTGAGATGGTGGGGGTGGGTGTTGACACTATTATAGGATGGTGAGGTGGGGGGTAGTGGGTGGGGTGTTTGACACTATTATAGGATGGTGAGGTGGGGTAGGGGGTGGGAGTGTTGACACTATAGGATGGTGGGAGGGGTGGGGGTGCTGACACTATTATAGGATGGTGAGGTGTGGGCAGTGGGGTGGGGGTGTTGATAATTATTATAGGATGGTGAGGTGGGGAGTGGGGGTGGGTGTTGACACTATTATAGGATGGTGAGGTGTGGGGGTAGGGGGTGGGGTGTTGACACTATTATAGGATGGTGAGTAGTGGGGAGTAGGGGGTGGGGTGTTGACACTATTATAGGATGGTGAGGTGTGGGGTAGGGGGTGGGGTGTTGACTATTATAGGATGGTGAGGTGGGGGGTGGGGTGGGGTGTTGACATATTATGGGATGGTAGGGGTGTAGGGTAGGGGGTGGGAATTGTTGACACTATTATGGGATGGTGGGGGTAGGGGGTGGGGTGTTGACACTATTATAGGATGGTGAGGT
>NW_027036016.1:0-12412 GCF_034236695.1 Oncorhynchus nerka
GAATCTGGGAGTACATCCCTGGGGAGTACATCCCTGGTTAGAGGACAATTTGTAGAAAACAGCACGCCACATTTTGAATGTTGCATTTTGATTCAAGTGGGTCACCAACGTGTTAAGTGTAACACAACTCCTAATTGTCCCTAGAATTTCTAACCAAACAGCTGAGGGCAGGGCTTTCTCCTGTAGATCTCCAATTTAATGGAATGGTCTGCATATCCATGTGAGAGACGCAGACTCTGTCTCAACCTTTAAGTCTTTAAGTCAGTTTGATATATCTGCAGTACTTCTCCTGTCTTATCCGGTGTCCTGTGTGAATTTAAATATGCTCTCTCTAATTCTTTCTTTCTCACTCTCGGAGGACCTGAGCCCTAGGACCAGGCCTCAGGACTACCTGGCACAATGACTCCTTGCTGTCCCAAGTCCACCTGGCCGTGTTGCTGCTCCAGTTTCAACTGTTCTGCCTGCGGCTATGGAACCCTGACCTGTTCACCGGATGTGCTACCTGTCCCAAACCTGCTGTTTTCAACTCTCTAGAGACAGCAGGAACGGAAGAGATATTCTTAATGATCGTCTATGAAAAGCCAACTGACATCTACTCCTGAGGTGTTGATCTGATGCACCCTCAACAACTACTGTGATTATTATGATTCGACCATGCTGGTCATTTATGAACATCTTGGCCATGTTCTGCACTGCCAGAAAAGGGCTGGCCACCCCTCATGGCCTGATTCTTCTCTAGGTTTATTCCTAGGTTTTGGCCTTTCTAGGGAGTTTTCCTAGCCACCGTGCTTCTACACCTGCATTGCTTGCTGTTTGGGGTTTTAGGCTGGGTTTCTGTACAACACTTTGAGATATCAGAAGGGCTTTATAAATTAATTTGATTTGTTTGTCAATTTTTGTTAAATCACATAAATAGTACTCTTCCATTTCAGAGCCTGGATTTTTCCCCTGAGGCTAATATCCATTACATGTTGATATCAATTCATAAGTGGGCACACGTTTAGGCTTCTACATTGTGAAATCATTACAATACTCCTACTACAATGTTAAAAAATTCTACATTGTGACATTAATTCATTGAAATCATGAAACAACTACTTCATGTATGTTTTTTCTAATATTTGATCAGATCTTTTATCAGATTATCTCTGGTCACAGCTATGAGATTTCAATCCTGTGTATTCTCTGGTGTTGAGTCAGATTGCCAGATGAAGTAAAACTCTTCCCGCATTGATCACAGCTATAAGGTTTCTCTCCTGTGTGTGTTCTCTTGTGCACTGTCAGATCTCCAGATGTAGCAAAACTCTTCCCGCATTGATCACAGCTATAAGGTTTCTCTCCTGTGTGTATTCTCTTGTGCACTGTCAGATCTCCAGATGTAGCAAAACTCTTCCCGCATTGATCACAGCTATAAGGTTTCTCTCCTGTGTGTGTTCTCTGGTGTAGAGTCAGGTGGCTAGATGTAGCAAATCTCTTCCCACATTGATCACAGCTATAAGGTTTCTCTCCTGTGTGTGTTCTCTGGTGTAGAGTCAGTTTGCCAGATGTAGCAAATCTCTTCCCACATTGATCACAACTATAAGATTTCTCTCCTGTGTGTATTCTCTTGTGCACTGTCAGATCTCCAGATGTAGCAAATCTCTTCCCACATTGAGCACAGCTATAAGGTTTCTCTCCTGTGTGTGTTCTCTGGTGTGAAGTCAGAGAGCTAGATGCAGTAAAACTCTTCCCACATTGATCACAGCTATAAGGTTTCTCTCCTGTGTGTGTTCTCTGGTGTAGAGTCAGGCTGCTAGATGTAGCAAATCTCTTCCCACATTGAGCACAGCTATAAGGTTTCTCTCCAGTGTGTGTTCTCTGGTGTAGAGTCAGACTGCCAGATGAAGTAAAACTCTTCCCGCATTGATCACAGCTATAAGGTTTATCTCCTGTGTGTGTTCTCTGGTGTAGAGTCAGGTGGCTAGATGTAGCAAATCTCTTCCCACATTGATCACAGCTATAAGGTTTCTCTCCTGTGTGTGTTCTCTGGTGTAGAGTCAGTTTGCCAGATGTAGCAAATCTCTTCCCACATTGATCACAGCTATAAGGTTTCTCTCCTGTGTGTGTTCTCTGGTGTGAAGTCAGAGAGCTAGATGCAGTAAAACTCTTCCCACATTGATCACAGCTATAAGGTTTCTCTCCTGTGTGTATTCTCTTGTGCACTGTCAGATCTCCAGATTTAGTAAATCTCTTCCCACATTGATCACAGCTATAAGGTTTCTCTCCTGTGTGTGTTCTCTGATGAATTTTAATGCCTGATGATGTGAATCTCTTCCCACAGTCAGAGCAGCAGTGAGTTATCTTCCCTGTGGGTCTCTGCAAGGACTGACCATCCATGATATCAACATTATAGTTTTAACCATGTTGAGGCAGCAGGGTAGCCTAGTGGTTAGAGCGTTGGAATAGTAACCGGTTGCAAGTTCACATCCCCGAGCTGACATGGTACAAATCTGTCTTAACTGCTATACAGTGTTGATTTACATTGTTTCTAAACATTAGAGTAAAAAAAGCTTATTTGGGGTTCTGATGGGGTACAACAGTTGAACTCAGCTCATGAGGCATGTGTTATATTCTTCAAGAATCAATGGCTGTAAATAAATAATTTAAAAGTCACAATATGGGTGTAGCGATTGCAGATTTCCGCCTTAACACCAAACATCAGTTCAACTGCAGAGTTTGTGCCTCTGTTGTTAAGACAGTACTTACTAGTGTCAATCAGGGAACGGTTTCTCAAAACCATCTTATGGCTAAATTCTTCGTTTGAACCATTGGATGCCTTAAGATGCGTTTGGGAAATCGGTCCCAGATATCCAGGTTCCTCCTCTTCCTCCTTTTTCGATGTAACAGTCATCTCCTCCCCCTCCTCTTTCGCGCCATAAACTGCAACCTCCTCTTTCACTCTGAACGCGTCCTCCTCTTCTTTCACAGCAAAGGCCCCACTCTCTACTTCTTGTTTTACTGTGATATCCTTATCTTCATTCGAAGGAGAGTAGCTTGGTGACCGCATGGTCGGGAATGTTAGCTATGCTAATGATAACTTAACCACCCCGCTAGCTGAATAATAATAACACCGTAAATATTAAATTGGATAACTAACTAGACGACAGAAGTGGGTTTAAAACTGGGGAATAGCTTAGTGAGCGCATGGTCAGGGATGTTAGCTAGGCTAATGCTAACTTAACCACCCCGCTAGCTGAATAATAATAACACCGTAAATATTAAATTGGATAACTAACTAGACGACAGAAGTGGGTTTAAAACTGGGGAATAGCTTAGTCAGCGCATGGTCGGGGATGTTAGCTAGGCTAATGCTAACTTAACCACCCCGCTAGCTGAATAATAATAACTACACCGTAAATATTAAATTAAATCGGATAACTAACTAGACGACTGAAATGGGTTTAAAACACAGTGGCTAATATACACTAAAGCGTCTAAAGAGCTATATTAGTTCGGCTAATTTGTCTAGCAAGCTACGGAGGTGTTTGACGAGCTGTTGCTGCTGATGAAAGAAGCGTTCCGTCCACTAGATTATACGTCACACCAGCAGCATAACCATAAATTCCCAGACCGCCATCTGCTGACTGGAGTGGGTAACGCAGTTGAGTAAAATGTTTATTTAATTTTCAGACAAAAAGTTAAAGGGTAGGAATCAGAGACAACGCTCGTCCTAAAATATTAATTACCCCCATTAAATAAATCAATATCAGTCAATATATTTTTTTCTGTGATTTATTTTTTTCGTCAACCGTTCCATCGCATCTTAAACGTCCTAACGGTTTCGCATGCGAGCTGGGCAGGCTCAAACGAGAAACGATTATGCTTGTTTTAAATCATAGTTCATTTACGTAAATCGTGATTTAGCCAGCTAGCTGGGCTAGTTTAATAGGTGTTGTGACATGAGTATGAAATTATCATTCTGGTAGTTTTAGGGACACCTTAAACAACCCACAAACCAGGCGGTCGTTTTGTGAAAAAGTGGATGTATAGAATCTAGCTGGCTGAAGAATTTACTGCAAATTGAATGTACAAATTTGTATTTGCCATGCAGATAGATGAAATAACGTATGTTATTGTGCAGTAAATGACTGTGCAGTGGATGATTAAAATCCCTGTATGCCCATGGATGTGTAGCTAGCTATCTATTCGATCTGTGTATGGACCCAAATGTTTGGTATACATATTAGTTCAGAACCTAGCTATGAACCTCAACTATCATAGCCAGTTGTATCAACTTCAAAACAGCCTGAATGACATTAATGAAGCCTATGGATTGAGTAGAATATAATATCATGTTTTGCCAAGGATTCAAGTCAAATATACATGTAGTTATTACCATGCATGAGATCCCCACATTGTAGCCTGTACATTTAATATATTCACTGATCATGTACTCTACCTTGGCAAATTAATGTGCAGTTTAGGTATGAATGTCTTTGAGGTGATCAAATTCCTGTCTTTGAATGACGCCGTGTCTGCATGTATGTATTACAATTATACACTTCAACAGTGTTTACCAATCTTGGTCCTGGGACATTAATGGTGACACATTGTAACTAATAGACTAGAAACAGGATTTAACTAGTTAATTCATATATATAGAAATATAATTTTTTTAAACACTACACTTCCTATGCATCATGTAAATACTCTTAACACCGGTTCATCTCAACATCTAATGCCCTTCATCTGCATTGATCTGGTAAACACAGGATAGGTGGAGTATTTCATCACATTACACTTCATTTCAACCAGTAGAGAATGTGAAACGCTTTATTGAAAAGCTCATTATCCAAGTGTTATAAATACAAGTTCAATCTGTCCGTCAATGCACATCTGTTGTGTATTATAAAAACAGAGGGAGAGAGAGGTGTTAAAGACAGAAAGGGAAAGAGGTAAACACATAGGAGCAGGGAAGGCAGCACATGATTAATGAATCAGTGCTACATAAATGTTCTCTCAGTTCATCACAATTACATAACCATTGGGCCGACTAGAGACACTGTTATCTTAAAAGCAGGTGAGTTGGCGATGATGGGACTGGGGGTTGGCATCCTCTCACATCAAAACATACCTGCAGACCAGAGACAGATGGCGAGAGTGAGCATGTTTAAGCCTTGTGTATTTATTTTTTAATCTAACATTGTTAATCATCAATCAGGAGGTGAAATGCAAAACTGACCTGGGATCATTAACTCTGGGACTACTGCATCTCTATCTGTATTTCAATGTAAAGCATCTCTTTAATAATACTTCCTGTATAATATAAACTGACCTGGGATCATTAACTCTGGGACTACTGCATCTCTATCTGTATTTCAATGTAAAGCATCTCTTTAATAATAGTTCCTGTATAATATAAACTGACCTGGGATCATTAACTCTGGGACTACTGCATCTCTATCTGTATTTCAATGTAAAGCATCTCTTTAATAATACTTCCTGTATAATATAAACTGACCTGGGATCATTAACTCTGGGACCACTGCATCTATCTGTATTTTTATTTCACCTTTATTTAACCAGGTAGGCAAGTTGAGAACAAGTTCTCATTTACAATTGCGACCTGGCCAAGATAAAGCAAAGCAGTTCGACAGATACAACGACACAGAGTTACACATGGAGTAAAACAAACATACAGTCAATAATACAGTATAAACAAGTCTATATACAATGTGAGCAAATGAGGTGAGAAGGGAGGTAAAGGCAAAAAAAGGCAGGGGGGCAAAGTAAATACAATATAGCAAGTGGAATGATAGTTTTGCAATGGAAGAATGTGCAAAGTAGAAATAAAAATAATGGGGTGCAAAGGAGCAAAATAAATTAATTAATTAAATACAGTTGGGAAAGAGGTAGTTGTTTGGGCTAAATTATAGGTGGGCTATGTACAGGTGCAGTAATCTGTAAGATGCTCAGACAGTTGGTGCTTAAAGCTAGTGAGGGAGATAAGTGTTTCCAGTTTCAGAGATTTTGTAGTTCGTTCCAGTCATTGGCAGCAGAGAACTGGAAGGAGAGGCGGCAAAGAAAGAATTGGTTTTGGGGGTGACTAGAGATATACCTGCTGGAGCGTGTGCTACAGGTGGGAGATGCTATGGTGACCAGCGAGCTGAGATAAGGGGGACTTTACCTAGCAGGGTCTTGTAGATGACATGGAGCCAGTGGGTTTGGCGACGAGTATGAAGCGAGGGCCAGCCAACGAGAGCATACAGGTCGCAATGGTGGGTAGTATATGGGGCTTTGGTGACAAAACGGATTGCACTGTGATAGACTGCATCCAATTTGTTGAGTAGGGTATTGGAGGCTATTTTGTAAATGACATCGCCAAAGTCGAGGATTGGTAGGATGGTCAGTTTTACAAGGGTATGTTTGGCAGCATGAGTGAAGGATGCTTTGTTGCGAAATAGGAAGCCAATTCTAGATTTAATTTTGATTGGAGATGTTTGATATGGGTCTGGAAGGAGAATTTACAGTCTAACCAGACACCTAAGTATTTGTAGTTGTCCACGTATTCTAAGTCAGAGCAGTCCAGAGTAGTGATGTTGGACAGGTGGGTAGGTGCAGGTAGCGATCGGTTGAAGAGCATGCATTTAGTTTTACTTGTATTTAAGAGCAGTTGGAGGCCACGGAAGGAGAGTTGTATCAATGTAAAGCATCTCTTTAATAATACTTCCTGTATAATATAAACTGACCTGGGATCATTAACTCTGGGACTACTGCATCTCTATCTGTATTTCAATGTAAAGCATCTCTTTAATAATACTTCCTGTATAATATAAACTGACCTGGGATCATTAACTCTGGGACCACTGCATCTCTATCTGTATTTCAATGTAAAGCATCTCTTTAATAATACTTCCTGTATAATATAAACTGACCTGGGATCATTAACTCTGGGACTACTGCATCTCTATCTGTATTTCAATGTAAAGCATCTCTTTAATAATACTTCCTGTATAATATAAACTGACCTGGGATCATTAACTCTGGGACCACTGCATCTCTATCTGTATTTCAATGTAAAACATCTCTTTAATAATACTTCCTGTTCACCCGACCAAGTGACCTCTCACCTCTGATCATGCTGTGTCCTCTATGTAGCCAGTTCAGATGCAGGAGGGGTTCACCGACACAGCTGATATAACCCAGAGGATTTAGGGAGAAGGGGAGAGAGGGATGAAGTGAAGGAGAGAGACCGTTATTGAGAAAATACGGTAAAGTGACAGTGTTCAACAGGAATCTGTGTGTGGCCTCACCACAGTCCGGCTAGTCGAATACCTATCAACTAGACTCCGTAACAAAAACCCACATGGGGGCTTATTTGACACCAAATCAACAACAGAAATGACTAAAACATAAATTGCTAATGATGATGTAAAAGGTGGATTTTATGATGTAATGTCAACTTTATACATTTCTATCCCAGGACCATTAAATGTTCAACTCACCCACAGCAATTCTCCATAAATCTGCTGTGGATTACCCAGAATCCCGAAATAAATGAATACATATGTGATCATTCAAAAACATATCTGTTTGTGCTTATAGGGAACCAGATCTTCAATACAACTAAGTTACTAAGTCTTTAACCACACTGTGTTGTTACACTGGTGAGTAAAAACTCAGGCGTCCTACACTTTAACTTGTTGTCTGAAAACAAAATAAACATTTTACTCAACTGCGTTACCCACTCCAGTCAGCAGATGGCGGTCTGCGACTTTAAGGTGATGCTGCTGGTGTGACGTATAAAACAGCAGCAACAGTTTGTCAGAAATCTCGGTAGCTTGCAGGACAAAATAGCCTAACCAATAAAGCTCTTTAGATGCTTTCGTGTATATTAGCCACTGTGTTTTAAACACACTTCTGTCGTCTACTTAGTTATCCGATTTAATTTCATATTTCAGTGTTGTTATTATTCAGCTGCGGGCTGGTTAAGTTAGCATTAGCCTAGCTAACATCCCCGACCATGCGGTCACCAAGCTACTCTCCTTCTAAAGAGGAGGAAGATAGCATAGTAAATCAAGAAGTAGAGGGTGAGGCCGTTACTGTGAAAGAAGAGGAGGATGTTTCAGTAAAAGGAGATGAGGATGCAGTTTATGGCGTGGAAGAGGAGATGACTGTTACATCGGAAAAGGAGGAGGAACCTGGATATCTGGGCCCGATTTCCCAAACGCATCTTAAGGCATCCAATGGTTCTTACGATGAACTTAACCATAAGATGGTTTTGAGAAACCGTTCCTTGATTAACACTAGTAAGTACTGTCTTAACATCAGAGGCACAAACTCTGCAGTTGTTGGACTGATGTTTGGTGTTAAAGTGGAAATCTATTGTGACATTTAAATTATTAATTTATAGCCATTGATTCTTGAAGAATATAACACATGCCTCATGAGCTTAGTTCAACTGTTTTCCCCATCAGAACCCCAAATAAGCTTTTTTTACTCTAATGTTTAGAAACATTGTAAATCAACACTGTATAGCCTCAACATGGTTAAAGCTATAATGTTGATATAATGGATGGTCAGTCCTTGCATCCATAGGTCTGTCTGTAGTTACATTTCTCCAATCCCATAATCATTTTATTACCAAAATAGTGGTGGAATGACAGATTTGTTATTGTTTGAACTGCAGATTGCTGGGTTGTGTTTTTTTTTAAACAGCATCAAAATGGCTGCCCAGAGACTTGGTTAACAGCTGAGGGATGGGGGAAGGAGAAGTGTAACCACTCTCAAATTCATAGCGAAAGCTATTGTAGCAACCGTAACCCAACAACTAGCGACCATGTCAAGAGGTTCCGACATCTTGGCGTAACAGTTAAAAGGTGTTGGCTTACAGTCACTGGACCCAGGTTTGAGTTCAGCTCAGGGCTCCCCCTGAATTCACTATGAATACAAGGACTGGCCATCCATGATGTCACAATGATTGTTTTAACCAGGTTTCTAGGCTATATAGTATATTCCAGAATTCATCCATGATGTCATAATGATAGTTTAAACAGGTGCCTAGGCTATATAGTATATTCCAGAATTCATCCATGATGTCATAATGATAGTTTAAACAGGTGCCTAGGCTATATAGCATATTCTAGAATTCATCCATGAGGAGAATTCAACCATAATTAGAGGTCGACCGATTATGATTTTTCAACACCGATAACGATTATTGGAGGACCAAAAAAGCAGATTCCGATTAATCGGCCAATTAAAAAAATTGTATTTGTAATAATGACAATTACAACAATACTGAATGAACACTTATTTTAACTTAATATAATACATCAATAAAATACATTTAGCCTCAAATAAATAATGAAACATGTTCAATTTGGTTTAAATAATGCAAAAACAAAGTGTTGGAGAAGAAAGTAATATGTGCCATGTAAAAAAGCTAACGTTTCAGTTCCTTGCTCAGAACATGAGAACATATGAAAGCTGGTGGTTCCTTTTAACATGAGTCTTCAATATTTCCAGGTAAGAAGTTTTAGGTTGTAGTTATTATAGGAATTATAGGACTATTTCCCTCTATACCATTCGTATTTCATTAACCTTTGACTATTGGATGTTCTTATAGGCACTTTAGTATTGCTGGTGTAACAGTATAGCTTCCATCCCTCTCCTCGCTCCTCCCTGGGCTCGAACCAGGAACACAACGACAACAGCCACCCTCGGGGCAGCGTTACCCATGCAGAGCAAGGGGAACAACTACTCCAAGGCTCAGAGCGGGTGATGTTTGAAACGCTATTAGCGCACGCTAACTAGCTAGCCATTTCACTTCGGTTACACCAGCCTCATCTCGGGAGTTGATAGGCTTGAAGTCATAAACAGTGCAATGCTTGGCGCCTGCTTCTGCCTACCACCGCTCAGTCAGATACTTAGATACTCGTATGCTTGTATGCTCAGTCAGATGAAATGCAACGCAGGACATGCTAGATAATATCTAGTAATATCATCAACCATGTGTGGTTAACTAGTGATTATGATTGATTGATTGTTTTTATAAGATAACTTTAATGCTAGATAACTTTAATGATGTTATTGATGTATTATAAAAATAAGTGTTCATTCAGTATTGTTGTAATTGTCATTATTACAAATACTTAAACAAATATATTTTAAAAATCGCTATCGTTTTTTTTTGGTCCTCCAATAATCGGTATCGGTGTTGAAAAATCATAATCGGTCGACCTCTAATCCAAAGTAGTGTGAAATGCACTCATTAGCAACCTGGAAATGGAGGTTACTCCCCTGAGTTTCCCCCATTCAGAATACATTGTGAAAAACTAAAATCTTTGCTCACCATTTTTGCTCTAGGCAGATATACTACATACAATTTTAGCAAACACAGAAAGGGGCCTATATTGGAGACCAAATGTCGTCTGGCACACTGCTTAGAGTTTCAACAACATGATTTACTTATTTCTAGTCTACAATCATCGATGTTACTACTAATGTGAAAACAAGAAAAAATATGACTTTTCTTGCTAATTTTAAGACAATTGTCAAATAATGTTAACATTCATTACAGACGTCAATTGCTGTACAACATCATAGCTACGCTGTTGGCATCACCTTTTACAGTGGATTACCGCTGTTGTGGGCCTTTAACCATCTGTCTGACTTTGTTGTTCACACAGGAGAGATATCACTACCGTGGGTCCTCTGGGGAGCCTCAACAACCTCATGACGCTGATGAGGCAGAGAAGAGTCTCTCCACATTAGAACACCCCAAGAAACACCTGCAGAGATCCACAGGGAAGAGAACTCTCTGCTGCTCTGACTGTGGGAAGAGATTCACCTCATCAGGCATTACAATTCATCAGCGAACACACACACAGGAGAGAAACCTTATAGCTGTACTCAATGTGGGAAGAGTTTTACTCATTCATCAGGCCTGATATCACACAAGAGAACACACACAGGAGAGAAACCTTCTAGCTGTACTCAATGTGGGAAGAGCTTTACTCAACAGTGCAACCTGATATCACACCAGAGAACACACACAGGAGAGAAACCTCATAGCTGTGATCTGTGTAACAAGAGATACTCTGATAAAAGATCTCTGATCAAACATCAGAAAATACATGGAGTTATTTCATGATATCAATAATTAATGTCACAATGTAGAATGTTTTAACATTGTAGAAGGAGTAATTTAATGATGTCACAATGTAGGACCCTAAATATTTCTCCCCTGTTCTATTGATTTCAACATGACATGGATATTATCCTCAGGGGAAAGATCCAGGCTCTGAATTGAGAGAGTACTATTTATGTGATTTAACAAAAAGTGACCCACGTGAATCAAAGTGAAACACTTCAAAATGTAGCTAGCTGTTTTCTACAAATTGTCCTCTAACCAGGGATGTACACATTACTCCCAGATTCCGTGTGGTTTTTGAGCTGTTAGTTTTAACAGGACCTGCAACCTCATCTCCCCTCTCTCGCTCAATTGATGTCAACGTGATATTGATGAGTGATGACAAATAAGTGCTGTTCCATTGTGGGTTTTTCTTTTGTTTGCCTCTTCTTGGGCAGATTTAGTGGGTCTCATGGTGGGTGTCTTTTATGTCCCAGTTGTTGTTACTAGTCAATTTTTAATCGACACCCTCAGTGTCTTTCAGAACCCCTCCAATTAACAAATATGTGCAAAAGCAAAACATATATTAGTATGAAAAACAGTATCTTCCACTATGTTAAAATAGTGCATGGTATGTACGTTTAGTATCACTTTTCAACCAACCCAGTTCATTTGTTGAAACTGAAACGTATATTAGTATGAAAAACAGTATCTTCCACTATGTTAAAATAGTGCATGGTATGTATGTTTAGTATCATTTTTCAACCAACCCAGTTCATTTGTTGAAACTGAAATGTTTTGAAATCAACAATACGTCAAAAGATTCAACTACTGGATCAAACAGATCAAGCCCACTTTTCCAGCCTGCTGAAGGCGTGGTGGAGAGGTAAACACCACCCCCGGCTCTACCAGGGGCTTGAGGTGGTCTCCCACAGCTCTGCTTATGTCATGTTCTGTGGCCTTGCCGTTCCATTTATTGACTTCCCCTGTAACACAGAAATAAATACATTTAGTCATATTATATAAAACATTAAAAGTAATCGATATGGAGCGTCTATGGCCTCAGTTACACCTGGCACCTAAATATGACTTCTGTCATCTGATCACTCCAAGCTGCATTAGGTTCAGATCTACCAGGATGGGCCTTTGACAGTCTGGATGCAGTCAGGCCACTGAATATAAATAAGCAACGTAAAGAGGTGGGGTGAATGAGTGGGGAAAACTACATTCTACATAAATGACCATAATAGCAAAGAACAAATGTGCCTGAGGGGAAATTAACTTTCATACAGCCAGAAG
>NW_027036017.1:5000-12415 GCF_034236695.1 Oncorhynchus nerka
GCAGACACAGAGACAGGTTCTAAAAGGAGTATAAGTAGCAGAGACAGAGACAGGTTCTAAAGGAGTTTAAAAGGAGTTTAGTAGAGACAGAGACGGGTTCTAAAAAGGAGTTTAGTAGCAGACACAGAGACAGGTTCTAAAAGGAGTTTAGTAGCAGCAGACACAGAGTTTACAGGTTCTAAAATGAGTTTAGTAGCAGACACAGAGACAGGTTCTAAAGGAGTTTAGTAGCAGAGACAGAGACAGGTTCTAAAAGGAGTTTAGTAGCAGACACAGAGACAGGTTCTAAAAAGGAGTTTAGTAGCAGAGACAGAGACAGGTTCTAAAAAGGAGTTTAGTAGCAGAGACTGGTTCTAAGTAGCAGACACAGAGACAGGTTCTAAAAGGAGTTTAGTAGCAGAGACAGAGACAGGTTCTAAAAAGGAGTTTAGTAGCAGACACAGAGACGGGTTCTAAAGGAGTTTAGTAGCAGAGACAGAGACAGGTTCTAAAGGAGTTCAGACACAGAGACAGGTTCTAAAGGAGTTTAGTAGCAGACACAGAGACAGGTTCTAAAAGGAGTTTAGTAGCAGACACAGAGACAGGTTCTAAAAGGAGTTTAGTAGCAGAGACAGAGACAGATTCTAAAAGGAGTTTAGTAGCAGAGACTGGTTCTAAAGGAGTTTAGTAGCAGACACAGAGACGGGTTCTAAAAGGAGTTTAGTAGCAGACACAGAGACAGGTTCTAAAAGGAGTTTAGTAGCAGACACAGAGAGACAGGCCTCTAAAGGAGTGTAGTAGCAGAGACAGAGACAGGTTCTAAAGGAGTTTAGTAGCAGACACAGAGAGAGGTTCTAAAAGGAGTTTAGTAGCAGACACAGAGACAGGTTCTAAAAGGAGTTTAGTAGCAGACACAGAGAGAGGTTCTAAAGGAGTTTAGTAGCAGAGACAGAGACAGGTTCTAAAGGAGTTTAGTAGCAGAGACTGGTTCTAAAGGAGATTAGTAGCAGACACAGAGACAGGCTCTAAAAGGAGTTTAGTAGCAGAGACAGAGACAGGTTCTAAAGGAGTTTAGTAGCAGACACAGAGAGAGGTTCTAAAAGGAGTTTAGTAGCAGACACAGAGAAAGGTTCTAAAGGAGTTTAGTAGCAGAGACAGAGACAGGTTCTAAAAGGAGTTTAGTAGCAGACACAGAGACAGGTTCTAAAAGGAGTTTAGTAGCAGACACAGAGACAGGTTCTAAAAGGAGTTTAGTAGCAGACACAGAGAGAGGTTCTAAAGGAGTTTAGTAGCAGACACAGAGACAGGTTCTAAAGGAGTTTAGTAGAAGACACAGAGACAGGTTCTAAAGGGAGTTTAGTAGCAGACACAGAGAGAGGTTCTAAAGGAGTTTAGTAGCAGAGACAGAGACAGGTTCTAAAAGGAGTTTAGTAGCAGACACAGAGACGGGTTCTAAAAGGAGTTTAGTAGCAGACACAGAGACAGGTTCTAAAGGAGTTCAGTAGCAGAGACAGGTTCTAAAGGAGTTTAGTAGCAGACACAGAGACAGGTTCTAAAAGGAGTTTAGTAGCAGACACAGAGACAGGTTCTAAAAGGAGTTTAGTAGCAGAGACAGAGACAGGTTCTAAAAGGAGTTTAGTAGCAGAGACTGGTTCTAAAGGAGTTTAGTAGCAGAGACTGGTTCTAAAGGAGTTTAGTAGCAGACACAGAGACGGGTTCTAAAAGGAGTTTAGTAGCAGACACAGAGACAGGTTCTAAAAGGAGTTTAGTAGCAGACACAGAGAGAGGTTCTAAAGGAGTTTAGTAGCAGAGACAGAGACAGGTTCTAAAGGAGTTTAGTAGCAGACACAGAGAGAGGTTCTAAAGGAGTTTAGTAGCAGACACAGAGACAGGTTCTAAAGGAGTTTAGTAGCAGAGACGGGTTCTAAAGGAGTTTAGTAGCAGACACAGAGACAGGTTCTAAAGGAGTTTAGTAGCAGACACAGAGACAGGTTCTAAAAGGAGTTTAGTAGCAGAGACGGGTTCTAAAAGGAGTTTAGTAGCAGGCACAGAGACAGGTTTTAGAAGGAGTTTAGTAGCAGAGACAGGTTCTAAAGGAGTTTAGTAGCAGAGACAGAGACAGGTTCTAAAAGGAGTTTAGAAGCAGAGACAGAGACAGGTTCTAAAAGGAGTTTAGTAGCAGATACAGAGACAGGTTCTAAAAGGAGTTTAGTAGCAGAGACAGAGACGGGTTCTAAAAGGAGTTTAGTTGCAGACACAGAGACGGGTTCTAAAAGGAGTATAGTAGCAGAGACAGAGACGGGTTCTAAAAGGAGTTTAGTAGCAGAGACAGAGACGGGTTCTAAAAGGAGTATAGTAGCAGAGACAGAGACGGGTTCTAAAAGGAGTTTAGTAGCAGAGACAGAGACGGGTTCTAAAATGAGTTTAGTAGCAGACACAGAGACGGGTTCTAAAAGGAGTTTAGTAGCAGACACAGAGACAGGTTCTAAAAGGAGTTTAGTAGCAGAGACAGAGACAGGTTCTAAAAGGAGTTTAGTAGCAGAGACAGAGACAGGTTCTAAAGGAGTTTAGTAGCAGACACAGAGACGGGTTCTAAAGGAGTTTAGTAGCAGAGGTTCTAAAAGAGTTTAGTGAGCAGACACAGAGACAGGTTCTAAAAGGAGTTTAGTAGCAGACACAGAGACGGGTTCTAAAAGGAGTTTAGTAGCAGACACAGAGACAGGTTCTAAAAGGAGTTTAGTAGCAGAGACAGAGACAGGTTCTAAAAGGAGTTTAGAAGCAGAGACTGGTTCTAAAGGAGTTTAGTAGCAGAGACTGGTTCTAAAGGAGTTTAGTAGCAGACACAGAGACGGGTTCTAAAAGGAGTTTAGTAGCAGACACAGAGACAGGTTCTAAAAGGAGTTTAGTAGCAGACACAGAGAGAGGTTCTAAAGGAGTTTAGTAGCAGACACAGAGACGGGTTCTAAAAGGAGTTTAGTAGCAGACACAGAGACAGGTTCTAAAAGGAGTTTAGTAGCAGACACAGAGAGAGGTTCTAAAGGAGTTTAGTAGCAGAGACAGAGACAGGTTCTAAAGGAGTTTAGTAGCAGACACAGAGAGAGGTTCTAAAGTAGTTTAGTAGCAGAGACGGGTTCTAAAGGAGTTTAGTAGCAGACACAGAGACAGGTTCTAAAGGAGTTTAGTAGCAGAGACGGGTTCTAAAGGAGTTTAGTAGCAGACACAGAGACAGGTTCTAAAGGAGTTTAGTAGCAGACACAGAGACAGGTTCTAAAAGGAGTTTAGTAGCAGAGACGGGTTCTAAAAGGAGTTTAGTAGCAGGCACAGAGACAGGTTTTAGAAGGAGTTTAGTAGCAGACACAGAGACAGGTTCTAAAAGGAGTTTAGTAGCAGAGACAGAGACAGGTTCTAAAGGAGTTTAGTAGCAGAGACAGAGACAGGTTCTAAAAGGAGTTTAGTAGCAGACACAGAGACAGGTTCTAAAAGGAGTTTAGTAGCAGAGACAGAGACGGGTTCTAAAGGAGTTGAGTTGCAGACACAGAGACGGGTTCTAAAAGGAGTAGTAGCAGACACAGAGACAGGTTCTAAAAGGAGTTTAGTAGCAGAGACAGAGACGGGTTCTAAAAGGAGTTTAGTAGCAGAGACAGAGACGGGTTCTAAAAGGAGTTTAGTAGCAGACACAGAGACAGGTTCTAAAAGGAGTTTAGTAGCAGACACAGAGACGGGTTCTAAAAGGAGTATAGTAGCAGAGACAGAGACGGGTTCTAAAAGGAGTTTAGTAGCAGAGACAGAGACGGGTTCTAAAAGGAGTTTAGTAGCAGAGACAGAGACGGGTTCTAAAAGGAGTTTAGTAGCAGACACAGAGACGGGTTCTAAAAGGAGTTTAGTAGCAGACACAGAGACAGGTTCTAAAGGAGTTTAGTAGCAGAGACAGAGACAGGTTCTAAAGGAGTTTAGTAGCAGACACAGAGACGGGTTCTAAAAGGAGTTTAGTAGCAGACACAGAGACAGGTTCTAAAAGGAGTTTAGTAGCAGAGACAGAGACAGGTTCTAAAGGAGTTTAGTAGCAGACACAGAGACAGGTTCTAAAAGGAGTTTAGTAGCAGACACAGAGACAGGTTCTAAAGGAGTTCAGTAGCAGAGACAGGTTCTAAAGGAGTTTAGTAGCAGACACAGAGACAGGTTCTAAAAGGAGTTTAGTAGCAGACACAGAGACAGGTTCTAAAAGGAGTTTAGTAGCAGAGACAGAGACAGATTCTAAAAGGAGTTTAGTAGCAGAGACAAAGGAGTTTAGAGGCGGGTTCTAAAAGGAGTTTAGTAGCAGACACAGAGACAGGTTCTAAAAGGAGTTTAGTTCTAAAGGGAGTGTAGTAGAGACAGAGACAGGTTCTAAAGGAGTTTAGTAGCAGACACAGAGACAGGGTTCTAAAAGGAGTTTAGTAGCAGACACAGAGAGAGGTTCTAAAGGAGTTTAGTAGCAGAGACAGAGACAGGTTCTAAAGGAGTTTAGTAGCAGACACAGACAGGTTCTAAAAGGAGTTTAGTAGCAGACACAGAGAGAGGTTCTAAAAGGAGTTTAGTAGCAGACACAGAGAACAGGTTCTAAAGGAGTTTAGTAGCAGAGACAGAGACAGGTTCTAAAAGGAGTTTAGTAGCAGAGACAGAGACAGGTTCTAAAAGGAGTTTAGTAGCAGAGACAGAGACAGGTTCTAAAAATTTAGAGTTTAGTAGTAGCAGAGACAGGTTCTAAAGGAGGACAGGTTCTAAAGGGAGTTTAGTAGCAGACACAGAGAGAGGTTCTAAAGGAGTTTAGCAGAGACAGAGACAGGTTCTAAAAGGAGTTTAGTAGCAGACACAGAGACAGGTTCTAAAAGAGTTTAGTAGCAGACACAGAGACAGGTTCTAAAGGAGTTTAGTAGCAGAGACTGGTTCTAAAGGAGTTTAGTAGCAGACACAGAGACAGGTTCTAAAAAGGAGTTTAGTATAGACACAGAGACAGGTTCTAAAAAGGAGTTTAGTAGCAGAGAAGGTTCTAAAAGGAGTTTAGTAGCAGACACAGTAGCAGAGACTGGTTCTAAAGGAGTTTAGTAGCAGACACAGAGACTGGTTCTAAAAGGAGTTTAGTAGCAGACACAGAGACAGGTTCTAAAAGGAGTTTAGCAGAGACACAGAGAGACAGTTCTAAAGGAGTTTAGTAGCAGACAGAGACAGGTTCTAAAGGAGTTTAGTAGCAGAGACGGGTTCTAAAGGAGTTTAGTAGCAGACACAGAGACAGGTTCTAAAGGAGTTTAGTAGCAGAGACGGGTTCTAAAGGAGTTTAGTAGCAGACACAGAGACAGGTTCTAAAGGAGTTTAGTAGCAGACACAGAGACAGGTTCTAAAAGGAGTTTAGTAGCAGAGACGGGTTCTAAAGGAGTTTAAGCAGCAGACAGGTTTAGAAGAGACAGGTTCAAAGGAGCTTTAGTAGCAGAGACAGAGACAGGTTCTAAAAGGAGTTTAGAAGCAGAGACAGAGACAGGTTCTAAAAGGAGTTTAGTAGCAGACACAGAGACAGGTTCTAAAAGGAGTTTAGTAGCAGAGACAGAGACGGGTTCTAAAAGGAGTTTAGTTGCAGACACAGAGACGGGCCCTAAAGGAGTACAGAGACAGAGACGGGTTCTAAAAGGAGTTTAGTAGCAGAGACAGAGACAGGTCTCTAAAGGAGTATAGTAGCAGAGACAGAGACGGGGTTCTAAAAGGAGTTTAGTAGCAGAGACAGAGACGGGTTCTAAATGAGTTTAGTAGCAGACACAGAGACGGGGTTCTAAAAAGGAGTTTAGCAGACACAGAGACAGGTTCTAAAAGGAGTTTAGTAGCAGAGACAGGTTCTAAAGGAGTTTAGTAGCAGACACAGAGACGGGTTCTAAAAGGAGTTTAGTAGCAGACACAGAGACAGGTTAAAAGGAGTTCAGTAGCAGAGACAGGTTCTAAAAGGAGTTTAGTAGCAGACACAGAGACAGGTTCTAAAAAGGAGTTTAGTAGCAGAGACAGACACAGTTCTAAAAAGGAGTTTAGTAGCAGACACAGAGACAGGTTCTAAAAGGAGTTTAGTAGCAGACACAGAGACAGGCTCTAAAAGGAGTTTAGTAGCAGACACAGAGACAGGTTCTAAAAGGAGTTTAGTAGCAGAGACAGAGACAGGTTCTAAAAGTTTATAGAGACACAGAGACAGGTTTAAAGGAGTTTAGTAGCAGACACAGAGAGAGGTTCTAAAGGAGTTTAGTAGCAGAGACAGAGACAGGTTCTAAAGGAGTTTAGCAGACAGAGAGAGGTTCTAAAAGGAGTTTAGTAGCAGACAGAGACAGGTTCTAAAAGGAGTTTAGTAGCAGACACAGAGACAGGTTCTAAAGGAGTTTAGTAGCAGACACTGAGACTTTAAAAAGGAGTTTAGTAGAAGACACAGAGACAGGGTTCTAAGGGAGTTTAGTAGCAGACACAGAGACAGGCTCTAAAAGGAGTTTAGTAGCAGAGACAGAGACAGGTTCTAAAGGAGTTTAGTAGCAGAGACTGGTTCTAAAGGAGTTTAGTAGCAGACACAGAGACAGGTTCTAAAGGGAGTTTAGTAGCAGACACAGAGACAGGCTCTAAAAGGAGTTTAGTAGCAGAGACTGGTTCTAAAGGAGTTTAGTAGCAGACACAGAGACAGGCTCTAAAAGGAGTTTAGTAGCAGAGACAGAGACAGGTTCTAAAGGAGTTTAGTAGCAGACACAGAGAGAGGTTCTAAAAGGAGTTTAGTAGCAGACACAGAGAAAGGTCTAAAGGAGTTTAGCAGAGACAGAGACAGGTTCTAAAAGGAGTTTAGTAGCAGACACAGAGACAGGTTCTAAAAGGAGTTTAGTAGCAGACACAGAGACAGGTTCTAAAAGGAGTTTAGTAGCAGACACAGAGAGAGGTTCTAAAGGAGTTTAGTAGCAGACACAGAGAAAGGTTCTAAAGGAGTTTAGTAGCAGAGACAGAGACAGGTTCTAAAGGAGTTTAGTAGAAGACACAGAGACAGGTTCTAAAGGGAGTTTAGTAGCAGACACAGAGACAGGCTCTAAAATGAGTTTAGTAGCAGAGACAGAGACAGGTTCTAAAGGAGTTTAGTAGCAGAGACTGGTTCTAAAGGAGTTTAGTAGCAGACACAGAGACAGGCTCTAAAAGGAGTTTAGTAGCAGAGACAGAGACAGGTTCTAAAGGGAGTTTAGTAGCAGACACAGAGACAGGCTCTAAAAGGAGTTTAGTAGCAGAGACAGAGACAGGTTCTAAAGGAGTTTAGTAGCAGAGACTGGTTCTAAAGGAGTTTAGTAGCAGACACAGAGACAGGTTCTAAAGGGAGTTTAGTAGCAGACACAGAGACAGGTTCTAAAGGAGTTTAGTAGCAGACACAGAGACAGGTTCTAAAGGAGTTTAGTAGCAGA
>NW_027036018.1:0-12418 GCF_034236695.1 Oncorhynchus nerka
GGTACTATGTACTAGACATAGATAATGTGGCCTGTACGATGTACTAGACCTAGATAATGTGGACTGTACTATGTACTAGACCTAGATAATGTGGACTGTACTATGTAACGGACCTAGATAATGTGGACTGTACTATGTACTAGACCTAGATAATGTGGACTGTACTATGTACTAGACCTAGATAATGTGGACTGTACTATGTACCAGACCTAGATAATGTGGACTGTACTATGTACTAGACATAGATAATGTGGCCTGTACTATGTACCAGACCTAGATAATGTGGACTGTACTATGTACTAGACCTAGATAATGTGGACTGTACTATGTACTAGACATAGACAATGTGGCCTGTACTATGTACTAGACCTAGATAATGTGGACTGTACTATGTACTAGACCTAGATAATGTGGACTGTACTACGTACTAGACCTAGATCATGTGGACTGTACTATGTACTAGATATAGATAATGTGGACTGTACTATGTACTAGACCTAGATAATGTGGACTGTACTATGTACTAGACCTAGATAATGTGGCCTGTACTATGTACTAGACCTAGATAATGTGGACTGTACTATGTACTAGACATAGATAATGTGGACTGTACTATGTACTAGACATAGATAATGTGGACTGTACTATGTACTAGATATAGATAATGTGGACTGTACTATGTACTAGACCTAGATAATGTGGACTGTACTATGTACTAGACATAGATAATGTGGACTGTACTATGTACTAGATATAGATAATGTGGACTGTACTATGTACTAGACGTAGATAATGTGGCCTGTACTATGTACCAGACCTAGATAATGTGGCCTGTACTATGTACTAGACCTAGATAATGTGGACTGTACTATGTACTAGACCTAGATAATGTGGACTGTACTATGTACTAGACCTAGATAATGTGGACTGTACTATGTACTAGACATAGATAATGTGGACTGTACTATGTACTAGACCTAGATAATGTGGACTGTACTATGTACTAGACCTAGATAATGTGGACTGTACTATGTACTAGACCTAGATAATGTGGACTGTACTATGTACTAGACCTAGATAATGTGGACTGTACTATGTACTAGACCTAGATAATGTGGACTGTACTATGTACTAGACCTAGATAATGTGGACTGTACTATGTACTAGACCTAGATAATGTGGACTGTACTATGTACTAGACCTAGATAATGTGGACTGTACTATGTACTAGACCTAGATAATGTGGACTGTACTATGTACTAGACCTAGATAATGTGGACTGTACTATGTACTAGACCTAGATAATGTGGACTGTACTATGTACTAGACCTAGATAATGTGGACTGTACTATGTACTAGACCTAGATAATGTGGACTGTACTATGTACTAGACATAGATAATGTGGACTGTACTATGTACTAGACCTAGATAATGTGGACTGTACTATGTACTAGACCTAGATAATGTGGACTGTACTATGTACTAGACCTAGATAATGTGGACTGTACTATGTACTAGACCTAGATAATGTGGACTGTACTATGTACTAGACCTAGATAATGTGGCCTGTACTATGTACTAGACATAGATAATGTGGCCTGTACTATGTACTAGACCTAGATAATGTGGACTGTACTATGTACTAGACCTAGATAATGTGGACTGTACTATGTACTAGACATAGATAATGTGGACTGTACTATGTACTAGATATAGATAATGTGGACTGTACTATGTACTAGACCTAGATAATGTGGACTGTACTATGTACTAGACATAGATAATGTGGACTGTACTATGTACTAGACCTAGATAATGTGGACTGTACTATGTACTAGACCTAGATAATGTGGACTGTACTATGTACTAGACCTAGATAATGTGGACTGTACTATGTACTAGACCTAGATAATGTGGACTGTACTATGTACTAGACCTAGATAATGTGGACTGTACTATGTACTAGACCTAGATAATGTGGACTGTACTATGTACTAGACCTAGATCATGTGGACTGTACTATGTACTAGACCTAGATAATGTGGACTGTACTATGTACTAGACCTAGATCATGTGGACTGTACTATGTACTAGACATAGATAATGTGTGTATGTACTATGTACTAGACCTAGATCATGTGGACTGTACTATGTACTAGACCTAGATCATGTGGACTGTACTATGTACTAGACCTAGATCATGTGGACTGTACTATGTACTAGACCTAGATAATGTGGCCTGTACTATGTACCAGACCTAGATAATGTGGCCTGTACTATGTACTAGACCTAGATAATGTGGACTGTACTATGTACTAGACCTAGATAATGTGGACTGTACTATGTACTAGACCTAGATAATGTGGACTGTACTATGTACTAGACCTAGATAATGTGGACTGTACTATGTACTAGACCTAGATAATGTGGACTGTACTATGTACTAGACCTAGATAATGTGGACTGTACTATGTACTAGACCTAGATAATGTGGACTGTACTATGTACTAGACCTAGATAATGTGGACTGTACTATGTACTAGACCTAGATAATGTGTGTATGTACTGATATGGAGGCTGTGTGACATGTTAAATGTATTTCAGTCCCTGATTAATAATGTTCTGTACTACGTAAGGTTTCATGTGGATCCCAGGAAGAGAACCTGATGCTTCTGCAGGACTAATGGGGATCCTAATTCATACCAAGTGTGGGGGGTGTGTGTGTGTGTGTGTGTGTGGTGTGTTAGAGAGAGTAGTCAGGATGGGAGTGAGTCCTAGTGTTGCCCTAGTGTTGCAGAACCTTCATTAAAATATCTTACTCTTCCTCTCTGTAGTCTAGTCAATCTCTTCATCTTCCTCTCTGTAGTCTAGTCAACCTCTTCCTCTCCTCCTTCCTTCTCTTGTTCATTATAACATGATGATGGACCAACCACAACACTGGGATTACTGACACCCCTCATCACTGTATCAGACCAGAGAACTGGAGAGGACCTACTGAGATGTAGAGAGGAGAGAGATGAAAGAGAGGAGAGGAAGGAGATAGAGGAGAGAGGAGAGGAAGGAGAGAGAGGAGAGGAAGGAGAGAGAGGAGAGGAAGGAGAGAGAGGACAAGACCTACTGAGATGTAGAAAGGAGAGAGAGGAGAGGAAGGAGAGAGAGCAGAAGACCTACTGAGATGTAGAGAGGAGAGGAAGGAGACAGAGGAGAGAGGAGAGGAAGGAGAGAGAGGACAATACCTACTGAGATGTAGAGAGGAGAGGAAGGAGAGAGAGGAGAAGACCTACTGAGATGTAGAGAGGAGAGGAAGGAGAGAGAGGAGAAGACCTACTGAGATGTAGAAAGGAGAGGAAGGAGAGAGAGGAGAGAGGAGAGGAAGGAGAGAGAGGAGAGGAAGGAGAGAGAGGAGAAGAAGGAGAGAAATGAGAAGAAAGGAGGAAAAGTAGGAGAGAGCAAGAGAAAGAGAGGAACCGTGATGTTCACGATAATCAGGTGTCTGTCTGTGAGGAGCACCACGTTTCACCTGTCGTCCTGAACGGAGCGAGGGACGGAGGAAAGAGAGAGAGAGGAAGGAAGGAAGGAAAGAGAGAGGAAGAAGGAAGGAAAGAGAGAGAGGAAGGAAGGAAGGAAAGAGAGAGAGGAAGGAAGGAAGGAAGGAAAGAGAGAGAAAGGAAGGAAGGAGAGAGAGAGGAAGGAAGGAAGGAAAGAGAGAGAAAGGAAGGAAGGAAGGAAGGAAGAAAGAAAGAAGGAAGGAAGGAAGGGGAAGGAAGGAAAGAAGGAAGAAAAAGAAGGAAGGAAAGAGAGAGAGGAAGGAAGGAAGGAAAGAGAGAGAAAGGAAGGAAGGAAAGAGAGAGAAAGGAAGGAAGGGAAGGAAGGAGAGAGAGAGGAAGGAAGGAAGGAAAGAGAGAGAGAAGGAAGGAAGGAAGGAAGGAAGAAAGGAAGGAAGGAAGGAGAGAGAGGGGAAGGAGAGAGAGAGGAAGGAAGGAAGGAAGGAAGGAAGGAAGGAAAAGGGAAGGAAAGAGAAGAGCGAGCAGAGACAATGCAACTTCCTATTCTCTTTGTGCAGATCCCGAGAGTACAAACAAATATTCACCAGAAAGAAAGAAACCACAGAAAGTTAGAGATAGAAGTCAAAAGCGAGTTGAAAAGAAATAAATTGAGAGAGAGAGAGAGACAGAGAGAGAGAGAGACAGAGAGAGAGACAGAGAGAAATAGAGAGAGAGAGAGAGAGAGCAAAGGAGAGAAAGAGAGGAGAAGCATTTATACAGCTGACCTCTGCCTCTATGTTTGAGTGACTGACTGATTTGGGATGAGTGAGTGTTCTCTCCGTCTCTCCGTCTCCCCTGCCTCCTACGCCTCTCAATACCCACATCTACACATAATAATGACCAACACGAACACTGGGCTGCTTCCCAAAACGGCACCCTCCCAGTCCCCTACACAGTAAACTACTGGACCAAACGGGCCTGAATATGAGTAGCCACTATCTTCAGGTAGCCATTTGGGACTCGCTCATTGTAACAAGCACCACTTCTCACAGTTCCTACATCCTACAGCTGAAGCCGGCGATGGTGAGAAACACAGGAACCAGCAGAGATCAACGAGAACTGGAGAAACATACAGAACTGGAACTGGAGAAAACACACAGAGATCAACGGAACTGGAGAAAACACAGAGATCAACGAGGAACTGGAGAAACCACACAGAGATCTGGAGAAACCACACAGAGATCAATGAGGAACTGGAGAAACCACACAGAGATCACTGGAGGAACTGGAGAAACCACAGAGATCAACGAGAACTGGAGAAACCACACAGAGATCAACGAGAACTGGAGGAACCACAGAGATAAAAACCACACAGAGATCAACTATGAACTGGAGAAACCACACAGAGATCAACGAGGAACTGGAGAACTGGAGGAACTGGAGAAACCACACAGATCAACGAGAACTGGAGAAAACACACAGAGATCAACGAACTGGAGAAAACCACAGAGATCAACGAGGAACTGGAGAAACCACACAGATCAACGAGGAAATGGAGAAAACACACAGGATCAAACTGGAGAAAACACACAGAGATCAACGAGGAACTGGAGAAACACACAGAGATCAACGAGGAACTGGAGGATAGAAACCACACAGATCAACGAGGAACTGGAGAAACCACACAGAGACCAACGAGAGGAACTGGAGAAACCACACAGAGATCAACGAGGAACTGGAGAAACCACACAGAGATCAACGAGGAACTGAGGAACTGGATAAACCACACAGAGATCAACGAGGAACTGGAGAAAACACACAGAGATCAACGAGGAACTGGAGGAACTGGATAAACCACACAGAGATCAACGAGGAACCTGGAGAAAACACACAGAGATCAACGAGGAACTGGAGAAACACACACAGAGATCAACGAGAACTGGAGAAACCACACAGATCAACGAGGAACTGGGAAAACACACAGAGATCAACGAGGAACTGGAGAAAACACACAGAGATCAACGAGGAACTGGAGAAACCACACAGAGATCAACGAGGAACTGGAGAAAACACACAGAGATCAACGAGGAACTGGAGAAACCACACAGAGATCAACGAGGAACTGAGAAACCACAGAGATCAATGAGGAACTGGAGAAACCACACAGAGATCAATGAGGAACTGAGAAACCACACAGAGATCAACGAGGAACTGAGCAGAAACCACACAGATCAACGGAACTGGAGAAACCACAGAGATCAACGAGGAACTGGAGAAAACACACAGAGATCAACGAGGAACTGAGAAACCACACAGAGATCAACGAGGAACTGGAGAAAATACACAGAGATCAACGAGGAACTGGAGAAACCACACAGAGATCAACGAGGAACTGGAGAAACCACACAGAGATCAATTCATTTCACACACGGAAAACAAAAACAAAACACAAACCATTTTTTATAATGTTCTGCTTTGCAAGACAACGTTGTGTTAACCTTTCGACTTCCGCTGTGCAGCAAAACGTAGCAAAAGAAAACTATTACACTAATTGCTTTACTGCAAATGTTTTAAAACAAGTCCGGATTGAAAGGCAATATTGACACTTGTTCTGGAGGCATGCTTGAAACAGGTGTAAAATACTTAATGGAACTAATAAATGTCTTGTTTTCGAGATGATAGTTTCCGGATTCGACCATATTAATGACCAAAGGCCTGCATTTCTGTGTGTGTTATTATGTTATAACTAAGTCTATGATTTGATATTTGATAGAGCAGTCTGACTGAGCTGCGGTAGGCAGCAGCAGGCTCAGGAGCTGCTCATTCAACATACATCCGTGCGTTTCCAGCAGCTCTTGCGACTTCCAAGCCTATCAACTCCCGAGATGAGGCTGGTGTAACCGATGTGAAATGGCTAGCTAGTTAGCGGAGGTGCGCGCTAATATGCTTTCAAACGGGCCACTCGCTCTGGGACTGGAGAAGTTGTTCCCCTTGCTCTCTATGGGTAACGCTGCTTCGAGGGTGGCTGTTGTCGATGTGTTCCTGGTTCGAGCCCACGGAGGAGCGAGGAGAGGGACGGAAGCTATACTGTTACACTGGCAATACTAAAGTTCCTATAAGAACATCCAATAGTCAAAGGTAAATGAAATATAAGTGGTAGAGAGAGAAATAGTCCTATAACTACAACCTAAAACGTCTTACCTGGGAATATTGAAGACTCATGTTAAAAGGAACCACCAGCTTTCTATATGTTCTCATGTTCTGAGCAAGGAACTGAAACGTTAGCTTTCTTACATGGCACATACTGCACTTTTACTTTCTTCTCCGACACTTTGTTTTTGCATTATTTAAACCAAATTGAACATGTTTCATTATTTATTTGAGGCTGAATTGATTTTATTGATGTATTGTATTAAGTTAAACACATTTATTTTATTGATGTATTGTATTAAGTTAAAATAAGTGTTCATTCAGTATTGTTGTAATTGTCGTTATTACAAATACATTTAAAAACAATCGTCCGATTAATCGGTATCGGCTTTTTGGTCCTCCAATAATCGGTATCGGCTTTTTTTTGGTCCTCCAATAATCGGTATCGGCTTTTTGGTCCTCCAATAATCGGTATCGGCTTTTTTTTGGTCCTCCAATAATCGGTATCGGTCGACCTCTAGTGTGTAACTTAGATGTTAACAGTGTGTGTCTCAGTACTCACAGAGGTTCTGGGCGATCTTTGTGTGTGTGTGTGTGTCTCAGCACTCACAGAGGTTCTGGGCGATCTTTGTGTGTGTGTGTGTGTGTGTGTGTGTGTGTGTGTGTCTCAGTACTCACAGAGGTTCTGGGCGATCTTTGTGTGTGTGTGTGTCTCAGTACTCACAGAGGTTCTGGGCGATCTTTGTGTGTGTGTGTGTGTGTGTGTGTGTGTGTGTGTCTCAGTACTCACAGAGGTTCTGGGCGATCTGTGTGTGTGTGTGTGTCTCAGTACTCACAGAGGTGCTGGGCGATCTGTGTGTGTGTGTGTGTGTGTGTGTGTGTCTCAGTACTCACAGAGGTTCTGGGCGATCTGTGTGTGTGTGTGTGTGTGTGTGTGTGTGTGTGTGTGTCAGTACTCACAGAGGTTCTGGGCGATCTGTGTGTGTGTGTGTGTGTGTGTGTGTGTGTGTGTGTGTGTGTGTCTCAGTACTCACAGAGGTTCTGGGCGATCTGTGTGTGTGTGTGTGTCTCAGTACTCACAGAGGTGCTGGGCGATCTGTGTGTGTGTGTGTGTGTGTGTGTGTGTCTCAGTACTCACAGAGGTTCTGGGCGATCTGTGTGTGTGTGTGTGTGTGTGTGTGTGTGTGTCTCAGTACTCACAGAGGTTCTGGGCGATCTGTGTGTGTGTGTGTGTGTGTGTGTGTGTGTGTCTCAGTACTCACAGAGGTTCTGGGCGATCTGTGTGTGTGTGTGTGTGTGTGTGTGTGTGTCTCAGTACTCACAGAGGTTCTGGGCGATCTGTGTGTGTGTGTGTGTCTCAGTACTCACAGAGGTTCTGGGAGATCTTTGTGTGTGTGTGTGTCTCAGCACTCACAGAGGTTCTGGGCGATCTTTGTGTGTGTGTGTGTCTCAGTACTCACAGAGGTTCTGGGCGATCTGTGTGTGTGTGTGTGTCTCAGTACTCACAGAGGTTCTGGGCGATCTTTGGGTGTGTGTGTGTGTCTCAGTACTCACAGAGGTTCTGGGCGATCTTTGGGTGTGTGTGTGTGTCTCAGTACTCACAGAGGTTCTGGGCGATCTGTGTGTGTGTGTGTGTGTCTCAGTACTCACAGAGGTTCTGGGCGATCTGTGTGTGTGCGTGTGTCTCAGTACTCACAGAGGTTCTGGGCGATCTGTGTGTGTGTGTGTGTCTCAGTACTCACAGAGGTTCTGGGCGATCTTTGTGTGTGTGTGTGTGTGTCTCAGTACTCACAGAGGTTCTGGGCGATCTGTGTGTGTGTGTGTGTCTCAGTACTCACAGAGGTTCTGGGCGATCTGTGTGTGTGTGTGTGTCTCAGTACTCACAGAGGTTCTGGGCGATCTGTGTGTGTGTGTGTGTCTCAGTACTCACAGAGGTTCTGGGCGATCTGTGTGTGTGTGTGTGTGTCTCAGTACTCACAGAGGTTCTGGGCGATCTGTGTGTGTGTGTGTGTCTCAGTACTCACAGAGGTTCTGGGCGATCTTTGGGTGTGTGTGTGTGTCTCAGTACTCACAGAGGTTCTGGGCGATCTGTGTGTGTGTGTGTGTCTCAGTACTCACAGAGGTTCTGGGCGATCTGTGTGTGTGTGTGTGTCTCAGTACTCACAGAGGTTCTGGGCGATCTGTGTGTGTGTGTGTGTCTCAGTACTCACAGAGGTTCTGGGCGATCTGTGTGTGTGTGTGTGTCTCAGTACTCACAGAGGTTCTGGGCGATCTGTGTGTGTGTGTGTGTGTCTCAGTACTCACAGAGGTTCTGGGCGATCTGTGTGTGTGTCTCAGTACTCACAGAGGTTCTGGGCGATCTGTGTGTGTGTGTGTGTGTCTCAGTACTCACAGAGGTTCTGGGCGATCTGTGTGTGTGTGTGTGTCTCAGTACTCACAGAGGTTCTGGGCGATCTGTGTGTGTGTCTCAGTACTCACAGAGGTTCTGGGCGATCGTTGGGTGTGTGTGTGTCTCAGTACTCACAGAGGTTCTGGGCGATCTGTGTGTGTGTGTGTGTCTCAGTACTCACAGAGGTTCTGGGCGATCTGTGTGTGTGTGTCTCAGTACTCACAGAGGTTCTGGGCGATCTGTGTGTGTGTGTCTCAGTACTCACAGAGGTTCTGGGCGATCTGTGTGTGTGTGTGTCTCAGTACTCACAGAGGTTCTGGGCGATCTGTGTGTGTGTGTGTGTGTCTCAGTACTCACAGAGGTTCTGGGCGATCTGTGTGTGTGGTGTGCTCAGTACTCACAGAGGTTCTGGGCGATCTGTGTGTGTGTGTGTCTCAGTACTCACAGAGGTTCTGGGCGATCTGTGTGTGTGTGTGTGTCTCAGTACTCACAGAGGTTCTGGGCGATCTGTGTGTGTGTGTGTCTCAGTACTCACAGAGGTTCTGGGCGATCTGTGTGTGTGTGTGTGTGTCTCAGTACTCACAGAGGTTCTGGGCGATCTTTGGGTGTGTGTGTGTGTCTCAGTACTCACAGAGGTTCTGGGCGATCTGTGTGTGTGTGTGTGTGTCTCAGTACTCACAGAGGTTCTGGGCGATCTGTGTGTGTGTGTCTCAGTACTCACAGAGGTTCTGGGCGATCTGTGTGTGTGTGTCTCAGTACTCACAGAGGTTCTGGGCGATCTGTGTGTGTGTGTCTCAGTACTCACAGAGGTTCTGGGCGATCTGTGTGTGTGTGTGTGTGTCTCAGTACTCACAGAGGTTCTGGGCGATCTTTGGGTCCAGCACCTTCAGCTGTTTGATCCTCTTCTTGATGGATCTCTTTGCTTCCAGACCCTGTTCATCCTGGACGGCTGGAAGAGACACGTTACATTACACACACTGTTACACACTGTTACACACTGTTACACACACTGTTACACACACTGTTACACACACTGTTACACACTGTTACACACACTGTTACACACACTGTTACACACTGTTACACACACTGTTACACACACTGTTACACACACTGTTACACACTGTTACACACTGTTACACACACTGTTACACACTGTTACACACTGTTACACACACTGTTACACACACACTGTTACACACACTGTTACACACACACACTGTTACACACACTGTTACACACTGTTACACACACTGTTACACACACTGTTACACACACTGTTACACACACTGTTACACACTGTTACACACTGTTACACACACACTGTTACACACTGTTACACACACTGTTACACACTGTTACACACACTGTTACACACACTGTTACACACACTGTTACACACACTGTTACACACACACTGTTACACACACACACTGTTACACACACTGTTACCACAGCACACATAGCACTGTTACACACTGTTACACACACACTGTTACACACACTGTTACACACTGTTACACACACTGTTACACACACACTGTTACACACTGTTACACACACACACACACTGTTACACACTGTTACACACACACTGTTACACACTGTTACACACTGTTACACACACACTGTTACACACACTGTTACACACACTGTTACACACACACACTGTTACACACACACTGTTACACACACACTGTTACACACACACACTGTTACACACACACACTGTTACACACTGTTACACACACTGTTACACACTGTTACACACACTGTTACACACACTGTTACACACACTGTTACACACACTGTTACACACTGTTACACACACACTGTTACACACACACACTGTTACACACACACTGTTACACACTGTTACACACACTGTTACACACACTGTTACACACACTGTTACACACACTGTTACACACACTGTTACACACACTGTTACACACACACTGTTACACACTGTTACACACACTGTTACACACTGTTACACACACTGTTACACACTCTGTTACACACACTGTTACACACACTGTTACACACACTGTTACACACTGTTACACACACACTGTTACACACACACACTGTTACACACACACTGTTACACACTGTTACACACACACTGTTACACACACTGTTACACACACACTGTTACACACTGTTACACACACTGTTACACACACTGTTACACACTGTTACACACTGTTACACACACACTGTTACACACTGTTACACACACACTGTTACACACACACACTGTTACACACACACTGTTACACACACACTGTTACACACACTGTTACACACACTGTTACACACACACTGTTACACACACTGTTACACACACACAGTTACACACACAGTTACACACACTGTTACACACACACTGTTACACACACACTGTTACACACACACTGTTACACACACTGTTACACACACACTGTTACACACACACTGTCACACTGTTACACACACTGTTACACACCACTGTTACACACACACTGTTACACACTGTTACACACACTGTTACACACACACACTGTTACACACACACTGTTACACACACACTGTTACACACACTGTTACACACACTGTTACACACACTGTTACACCACACTGTTACACACACACTGTTACACACACTGTTACACACACACTGTTACACACACTGTTACACACACACTGTTACACACTGTTACACACACTGTTACACACTGTTACACACTGTTACACACACACTGTTACACACTGTTACACACACACTGTTACACACACACACTGTTACACACACACTGTTACACACACTGTTACACACACACTGTTACACACACACTGTTACACACACACTGTTACACACACACTGTTACACACACTGTTACACACACTGTTACACACACACTGTTACACACACTTTTACACACACACACTGTTACACACACACTGTTACACACTGTTACACACACACTGTTACACACACACACTGTTACACACACACTGTTACACACTGTTACACACTTTTACACACACTGTTACACACACTGTTACACACACTGTTACACACACACTGTTACACACACTGTTACACACACACTGTTACACACACACACTGTTACACACACACTGTTACACACACTGTTACACACTGTTACACACACTGTTACACACACTGTTACACACACTGTTACACACTGTTACACACACTGTTACACACACACTGTTACACACACACACTGTTACACACTGTTACACACACTGTTACACACACACTGTTACACACTGTTACACACACTGTTACACACACTGTTACACACACACTGTTACACACTGTTACACACACACTGTTACACACTGTTACACACACACACTGTTACACACACTGTTACACAC
>NW_027036019.1:0-12423 GCF_034236695.1 Oncorhynchus nerka
TGTAGGGAATAGGGACTATGTAGGGAATAGGGACTGTGTAGGGAATAGGGACTGGAATAGGGACTGTGTAGGGAATAGGGACTTTGTAGGGAATAGGGACTGTGTAGGGAATAGGGACTGGAATAGGGACTGTGTAGGGAATAGGGACTGGAATAGGGACTGTGTAGGGAATATATAACATAATACACTGGCTAACCACTGGTGTGGGTTAAGACTCAGTGGAAATGCATCACCATAGTACTAGACTAGTACTCATATTAAGTCAGTACTGCTGTAGTACTCTTATACAGTCCAGTTTAAGTCAGTACTGCTGTAGTACTCTTATACAGTCCAGTTTAAGTCAGTACTGCTGTAGTACTCTTATACAGTCCAGTTTAAGTCAGTACTGCTATAGTACTCTTATACAGTCCAGTTTAAGTCAGTACTGCTGTAGTACTCTTATACAGTCCAGTTTAAGTCAGTACTGCTGTAGTACTCTTATATAGTCCAGTTTTACTGTGCAATTAGCTGTAGCCCCTGACATGGTGATCAATAATCAATAATATTATGAAGTTGGTTAAATATTGATCATATTTATAATTCGCATTGACAATGATACATGGTGCTGGACTGTGATTAAGGTTATGAAGGCACACTAGTGGCTTTACATTGAGCCCTGGTGATGGGAGTCTGGTGGCAGAGTTATCAGGTACACTAGTGGCTTTACATTGAGCCCTGGTGGCAGAGTTATCAGGTACACTAGTGACTCAGCTCGTCTGTTGAACACTACAGGGGGAAACAATGAGCTCTGTAAGGGTTACACTACAGGGAGAAACAATGAGCTCTGTAAGGGGTTACACTACAGGGAAACAATGAGCTCTGTAAGGGTTACACTACAGGGGGAAACAATGAGCTCTGTAAGGGTTACACTACAGGGGGAAACAATGAGCTCTGTAAGGGTTACACTGCAGGGGGAAACAATGAGCTCTGTAAGGGTTACACTACAGGGAGAAACAATGAGCTCTGTAAGGGTTACACTACAGGGAGAAACAATGAGCTCTGTAAGGGTTACACTACAGGGGGAAACAATGAGCTCTGTAAGGGTTACACTACAGGGGGAAACAATGAGCTCTGTAAGGGTTACACTGCAGGGAGAAACAATGAGCTCTGTAAGGGTTACACTACAGGGGGAAACAATGAGCTCTGTAAGGTTACACTACAGGGGGAAACAATGAGCTCTGTAAGGGTTACACTACAGGGGAAACAATGAGCTCTGTAAGGGGTTACACTGCAGGGGGAAACAATGAGCTCTGTAGGGTTACACTACAGGGGGAAACAATGAGCTCTGTAAGGGTTACACTACAGGAAAACAATGAGCTCTGTAAGGGTTACACTACAGGGAAACAATGAGCTCTGTAAGGGTTACACTGCAGGGGGAAACAATGAGCTCTGTAAGGGTTACACTACAGGGAGAAACAATGAGCTCTGTAAGGGTTACACTACAGGGGAAACAATGAGCTCTGTAAGGAGTTACACTACAGGGAAACAATGAGCTCTGTAAGGGTTACACTGCAGGGGGAAACAATGAGCTCTGCTCAGGGTTACACTGCAGGAAACAATGAGCTCTGTAGGGTTACACCACAGGGAAAACAATGAGCTCTGTGAGGTTACTGAGAGGAAACAATGGGCTCTGTGGGGTTACACTCTGGGGAAACAATGAGCTCTGTAAGGGTTACTGCAGGAGAAGCAATGAACTCATAGGGTTACACTACAGGGAAACAATGAGCTCTGTAAAGGGTTACACAGGAAGCAATGAGCTCTGTAGGGTTACTGGGGAACAATGAGCTCTAAAGGGTTACACTAGCTCTGTAAGGGTTAGGGGGAAACAATGAGCTCTGTAAGGGTTACACTACACGGGTTACCTGCAACAATGAGCTCTGTAAGGGTTACACTACAGGGGGAAACAATGAGCTCTGTAAGGGTTACACTACAGGGGGAAACAATGAGCTCTGTAAGGGTTACACTGCAGGGGATCCCCTGAATATTTTCACTAACATCTACCATGCTTTTCATCTACCATGTTAGACTTTGGTTTTTGTTCTTGAATTATCTGGTGTCAGGAGAGAAAGACAGAGTACAGATGTAGGATCTTAATTTGAGCCAGTTTGCTGCAGCAGGAAAATAATCCTGCAGCAACGGGAAATGTCAATAGTTTTTTTGTGGATTATAATTAATATTGTTTTTTTGTAGGTGTTGATAGATTTTTCATTATGGTAAATCAAGTCTGACATTTTTAATTAAGGGGCAATTACAAACTTTATATCCCCCTTTTTTTTCTTTTTACCTTGAATGCAATACAAGTTTGCATTTCCTGCTGTGCAAGAAATTCATGCAAGCAGGATGATCAAATTATGATATGGCATCTGTAGTCGAATGACAATTCAGGTGGTTGACTTCAAGTGCAAAATCAATGCACGGTATGTTGACGCAGTAAGGTATGATCTGAATATGCCTGTGTGCTACTAAGGCTAGGCTAATCCCTCTGCAGTTCTATATGACTGTGTGCTACTAAGGCTAGGCTAATCCTTCTGCAGTTCTATATGCCTGTGTGGTACTAAGGCTAGGCTAATCCCTCTGCAGTTCTATATGCCTGTGTGGTACTAAGGCTAGGCTAATCCCTCTGCAGTTCTATATGACTGTGTGGTACTAAGGCTAGGCTAATCCCTCTGCAGTTCTATATGACTGTGTGGTACCCTAAGGCTAGGCTAATCCCTCTCAGTTCTATATGACTGTGTGAGTACTAAGGCTAGGCTAATCCTCTGCAGTTCTATGACTGTGGTACTAAGGCTAGGCTAATCCTTCTGCAGTTCTATATGCCTGTGTGCTACTAAGGCTAGGGTAATCCCTCTGCAGTTCTATATGACTGTGTGGTACTAAGGCTAGGCTAATCCTTCTGCAGTTCTATATGACTGTGTGGTACTAAGGCTAGGCTAATCCCTCTGCAGTTCTATATGACTGTGTGGTACTAAGAGCTAGGCTAATCCTTCTGCAGTTCTATATGACTGTGTGGTACTAAGGCTAGGCTAATCCTCTGCACAGTTCTATATGACTGTAAAGGTACTAAGGCTAGGCTAAATCCTCTGCAGTTCTATATGACTGTGGTACTAAGGCTAGGCTAATCCTTCTGCAGCTCTATATGACTGTGTGGTACTAAGGCTGAAGCTAAATCCCTCTGCAGTTCTATGACTGTGTGGTACTAAGGCTAGGCTAATCCCTCTGCAGTTCTGTATGCAAAACATGTGCCTCTGAATATGCCTGTGTGGTACTAAGGCTAGGCTAATCCCTCTGCAGTTCTGTGACTGTGTGGTACTAAGGCTAGGCGTAATCCCTCTGCAGTTCTATATGACTATGTGGGTACTAAGGCTAGGCTAATCCCTCTGCAGTTCTATATGACTGTGGTACTAAGGCTAGGCTAATCCCTCTACAGTTCTATATGACTGTGGTACTAAGGCTAGGTAATCCCTCTGCAGTTCTATATGCCTGCGAGTACTAAGGCTAGGCTAATCCCTCTGCAGTTCTATATGCCTATGTGGTACTAAGGCTAGGCTAATCCCTCTGCAGTTCTATATGCCTGTGTGGTACTAGGCTAGGCTAAATCCCTCTGCAGTTCTGTGACAAACATGTGCCTCTGAATATGCCTGTGTGGTACTAAGGCTAGGCTAAATCCCTCTGCAGTTCTATATGACTGTGTGGTACTAAGGCTAGGCTAATCCCTCTGCAGTTCTCTATGACTGTGTGGTACTAAGGCTAAGGCTAAATCCCTCTGCAGTTCTGTATGACTGTGGTACTAAGGCTAGGCTAATCCCTCTACAGTTCTATATGACTGTGTGGTACCTAAGGCTAGGCTAATCCCTCTGCAGTTCTATATGACTGTGGTGGTACTAAAGGCTAGGCTAATCCCTCTGCAGTTCTATATGCCTATGTGGTACTAAGGCTAGGCTAATCCCTCTGCAGTTCTATATGACTGTGGTACTAAGGCTAGGCTAATCCCTCTGCAGTTCTATATGCCTGTGTGGTACTAAGGCTAGGCTAATCCCAGTTCTGCAGTTCTATATGCCTGTGGTACTAAGGCTAGGCTAATCCCTCTGCAGTTCTATATGACTGTGTGGTACTAAGGCTAGGCTAATCCCTCTGCAGTTCTATATGACTGTGTGGTACTAAGGCTAGGCTAATCCCTCTGCAGTTCTATATGACTGTGTGGTACTAAGGCTAGGCTAATCCCTCTGCAGTTATATATGCCTGTGTGGTACTAAGGCTAGGCTAATCCCTCTGCAGTTCTATATGCCTGTGTGGTACTAAGGCTAGGCTAATCCCTCTGCAGTTCTGTATGCAAAACATGTGCCTCTGAATATGCCTGTGTGGTACTAAGGCTAGGCTAATCCCTCTGCAGTTATATATGCCTGTGTGGTACTAAGGCTAGGCTAATCCCTCTGCAGTTCTATATGCCTAACTAAGGCTAGGCTAATCCCTCTGCAATATGCCTGTGTGGTACTAAGGCTAGGCTAATCCCTCTGCAGTTCTATATGACTGTGGTACTAAGGCTAGGCTAATCCCTCTGCAGTTCTATATGCAAAACTGTGCCTCTGAATATGCCTGTGTGGTACTAAGGCTAGGCTAATCCTCTGCAGTTCTATATGACTGTGTGGTACTAAGGCTAGGCTAATCCCTCTGCAGTTCTATATGTACTGCTAGGCTAATGCCTCTGCAGTTCTATATGACTGTGTGGTACTAAGGCTAGGCTAATCCCTCTGCAGTTATATATGCCTGTGTGGTACTAAAGCTAGGCTAATCCCTCTGCAGTTCTATATGCCTGTGGTACTAAGGCTAGGCTAATCCCTCTGCAGTTCTGTATACCAAAACATGTGCCTCTGAATATGCCTGTGTGGTACTAAGGCTAGGCTAATCCCTCTGCAGTTCTATATGACTGTGTGGTACTAAGGCTAGGCTAATCCCTCTGCAGTTCTATATGACTGTGTGGTACTAAGGCTAGGCTAATCCTCTGCAGTTCTATAAGACTGTGTGGTACTAAGGCTAGGCTAATCCCTCTGCAGTTCTATATGACTGTGTGGTACTAAGGCTAGGCTAATCCCTCTGCAGTTCTATATGCCAATATTGGTACTAAGGCTAGGCTAATCCCTCTGCAGTTCTATATGACTGTGTGGTACTAAGGCTAGGCTAATCCCCTCTGCAGTTCTGTATGACTGTGGTACTAAGGCTAGGCTAATCCCTCTGCAGTTCTATATGACTGTGTGGTACTAAGGCTAGGCTAATCCCTCTGCAGTTCATATGCCTGTGGTACTAAGGCTAGGCTAATCCCTCTGCAGTTCTATATGCCTGTGTGGTACTAAGGCTAGGCTTATCCTCTGCAGTTCTATATGCCTGTGTGGTACTGGGCTAGGCTAATCCCTCTACCAGTTCTGTATGCAAAACATGTGCCTCTGAATATGCCTGTGTGGTACTAAGGCTAAGGCCAATCCCTCTGCAGTTCTATATGACTGTGTGGTACTAGGAAGCTAGGCTAATCCTCTGCAGTTCTATATGACTGTGGTACTAAGGCTAGGCTAATCCCTCATAGTTCTATATGCCTATGTGGTACTAAGGCTAGGCTAATCCCTCTGCAGTTCTATATGACTGTGTGGTACTAAGGCTAGGCTAATCCCTCTGCAGTTCTATGCCTGTGTGGTACTAAGGCTAGGCTAATCCCTCTGCAGTTCTATGACTGTGTGATACTAAGGCTAGGCTAATCCCTCTGCAGTTCTATATGCCTGTGTGGTACTAAGGCTAGGCTAATCCCTCTGCCCAGTTCTATATGACTGTGTGGTACTAAGGCTGGGCTAATCCCTCTGCAGTTATATATGACTGTGGTACTAAGGGCTAGGCTAATCCCTCTGCAGTTCTATATGCCTATGTGGTACTAAGGCTAGGCTAATCCCTCTGCAGTTCTATATGACTGTGTGGTACTAAGGCTAGGCTAATCCCTCTGCAGTTCTATATGACTGTGTGGTACTAAGGCTAGGCTAATCCCTCTGCAGTTCTGTATGCAAAACATGTGCCTCTGAATATGCCTGTGTGGTACTAAGGCTAGGCTAATCCCTCTGCAGTTCTATATGACTGTGTGGTACTAAGGCTAGGCTAATCCCTCTGCAGTTCTATATGACTGTGTGGTACTAAGGCTAGGCTAATCCCTCTGCAGTTCTATATGACTGTGTGGTACTAAGGCTAGGCTAATCCCTCTGCAGTTCTATATGACTGTGTGGTACTAAGGCTAGGCTAATCCCTCTGCAGTTCTATATGACTGTGTGGTACTAAGGCTAGGCTAATCCCTCTGCAGTTATATATGACTGTGTGGTACTAAGGCTAGGCTAATCCCTCTGCAGTTCTATATGCCTGTGTGGTACTAAGGCTAGGCTAATCCCTCTGCAGTTCCATATGACTGTGTGGTACTAAGGCTAGGCTAATCCCTCTGCAGTTATATATGCCTGTGTGGTACTAAGGCTAGGCTAATCCCTCTGCAGTTCTATATGCCTGTGTGGTACTAAGGCTAGGCTAATCCCTCTGCAGTTCTATATGCCTGTGTGGTACTAAGGCTAGGCTAATCCCTCTGCAGTTCTGTATGCAAAACATGTGCCTCTGAATATGCCTGTGTGGTACTAAGGCTAGGCTAATCCCTCTGCAGTTCTATATGACTGTGTGGTACTAAGGCTAGGCTAATCCCTCTGCAGTTCTATATGACTGTGTGGTACTAAGGCTAGGCTAATCCCTCTGCAGTTCTATATGACTGTGTGGTACTAAGGCTAGGCTAATCCCTCTGCAGTTCTATATGACTGTGTGGTACTAAGGCTAGGCTAATCCCTCTGCAGTTCTATATGCCTGTGTGGTACTAAGGCTAGGCTAATCCCTCTGCAGTTCTATATGACTGTGTGGTACTAAGGCCGAAAGCTAGGCTAATCCCTCTGATCAGTTCTGTGACTGTGTGGTACTAGGCTAGGCTAATCCCTCTGCAGTTCTATATGACTGTGTGGTACTAAGGCTAGGCTAATCCCTCTGAGTTCTATATGACTGTGTGGTACTAAGGCTAGGCTAATCCCTCTGCAGTTCTATATGCCTGTGTGGTATAAGGCTAGGCTAATCCCCTCTGCAGTTCTATGTGCCTGTATTGGTACTAAGGCTAGGCTTATCCCTCTGCAGTTCTATATGCCTGTGTGGTACTAAGGCTAGGCTAATCCCTCTGCAGTTCTGTATGCAAAACATGTGCCTCTGAATATGCCTGTGTGGTACTAAAGCTAGGGTAATCCCTCTGCAGTTCTATATGACTGTGTGGTACTAAGGCTAGGCTAATCCCTCTGCAGTTCTGTATGCAAAACATGTGCCTCTGAATATGCCTGTGTGGTACTAAGGCTAGGCTAATCCCTCTGCAGTTCTATATGACTGTGTGGTACTAAGGCTAGGCTAATCCCTCTGCAGTTCTATATGACTGTGTGGTACTAAGGCTAGGCTAATCCCTCTGCAGTTCTATATGACTGTGTGGTACTAAGGCTAGGCTAATCCCTCTGCAGTTCTATATGACTGTGTGGTACTAAGTTGAGCCAAGAAATCCCTCTGCAGTTCTATATGCCTGTGGTACTAAGGCTAGAGGCTAAATCCCTCTGCAGTTCTATATAGGCTGTGTGATACTAAGGCTAGGCTAATCCCTCTGCAGTTCTATATGCCTGTGTGGTACTAAGGCTAGGCTAATCCCTCTGCAGTTCTATATGCCTGTGTGGTACTAAGGCTAGGCTAATCCCTCTGCAGTTCTATATGACTGTGTGGTACTAAGGCTAGGCTAATCCCTCTGCAGTTCTATATGACTGTGGTACTAAGGCTAGGCTAATCCTCTGCAGTTCTATATGCCTGTGTGGTACTAAGGCTAGGCTAATCCCTCTGCAGTTCTATATGCCTGTGTGGTACTAAGGCTAGGCTTATCCCTCTACAGTTCTATATGCCTGTGGTACTAAGGCTAGGCTAATCCCTCTGCAGTTCTGTATGCAAAACATGTGCCTCTGAATATGCCGCATGTGGTACTAAAGCTAGGCTAATCCCTCTGCAGTTCTATACTTGACTGTGTGGTACTATAAGAGCTGACTAATCCCTCTGCAGTTCTGTATACAGAAACATATGCCTCTGAATATGCCTGTGTGGTACTAGCAGACTAGGCTAATCCCTCACAGTTCTATATGACTGTAATGAGTACTAAGGCTAGCTAAATCCCTCTGCAGTTCTATATGACTGTGGTACTAAGGCTAAATTTAATCCCTCTGCAGTTCTATATGACTGTGGTACTAAGGCTAGGCTAATCCCTCTGCAGTTCTATATGTTGTGTGGTACTAAGAGCTAGGCTAATCCCTCTGCAGTTCTATATGCCTGTGTGGTACTAAGGCTAGGCTTATCCCTCTGCAGTTTATATGCCTGTGTGGTACTAAGGCTAGGCTAATCCCTCTGCAGTTCTGTATGCAAAACATGTGCCTCTGAATATGCCTGTGTGGTACTAAGGCTAGGCCAATCCCTCTGCAGTTTCTATATGACTGTGTGGTACTAAGGCTAGGCTAATCCCTCTGCAGTTCTATATGACTGTGTGGTACTAAGGCTAGGCTAATCCTCTGCAGTTCTATATGCCTATGTGGTACTAAAGGCTAGGCTAATCCCTCTGCAGTTCTATATGACTGTGTGGCTAATCCCTCTGCAGTTCTATATGCCTGTGTGGTACTAAGGCTAGGCTAATCCCTCTGCAGTTCTATATGACTGTGTGGTACTAAGGCTAGGCTAATCCCTCTGCAGTTCTGTATGACTGTGTGGTACTAAAAGGACTAGGCTAATCCCTCTGCAGTTCTATATGACTGTGTGGTACTAAGGCTAGGCTAATCCCTCTGCAGTTCTATATGACTGTGTGGTACTAAGGCTAGGCTAATCCTCTGCAGTTCTATATGACTGTGTGGTACTAAGGCTAGGCTAATCCCTCTGCAGTTCTATATGCCTGTATGGTACTAAGGCTGAAGCTAATCCCTCTGCAGTTCTATATGACTGTGTGGTACTAAGGCTAGGCTAATCCTCTGCAGTTCTGTATGATTCTATATGACTGTGTGGTACTATGACTGTGTGGTATAAGGCTAGGCTAATCCCTCTGCAGTTTCTGTATGCCTCTGAATATGCCTGTGGTACTAAGGCTAGACTAATCCCTCTGCAGTTCTATATGCCTGTGTGGTACTAAGGCTAGGCTAATCCCTCTGCAGTTCTATATGACTGTGTGGTACTAAGGCTAGGCTAATCCCTCTGCAGTTCTATATGACTGTGTGGTACTAAGGCTAGGCTAATCCCTCTGCAGTTCTATATGACTGTGTGGTACTAAGGCTAGGCTAATCCCTCTGCAGTTCTATATGCCTGTGTGCTACTAAGGCTAGGCTAATCCCTCTGCAGTTCTATATGACTGTGTGGTACTAAGCTAGGCTAATCCCTCTGCAGTTCTATATGCCTGTGGTACTAAGGCTAGGCTAATCCCTCTGCATTCTATAAAGGCTGGGCTAATCCCTCTGACTGTGTGGTACTAAGGCTAGGCTAATCCCTCTGCAGTTCTATATGACTGTGTGGTACTAAGGCTAGGCTAATCCCTCTGCAGTTCTATATGCCTGTGTGGTACTAAGGCTAGGCTAATCCCTCTGCAGTTCTATATGCCTATGTGGTACTAAGGCTAGGCTAATCCCTCTGCAGTTCTATATGCCTGTGTGGTACTAAGGCTAGGCTAATCCCTCTGCAGTTCTGTCTGTACAAAACATGTGCCTCTGTGCCTCTGAATATGCAGTTCTATATGCCTGTGTGGTACTAAGGCTAGGCTAATCCCTCTGCAGTTCTATATGAATATGCCTGTGTGGTACTAAGGCTAGGCTAATCCCTCTGCAGTTCTATATGACTGTGTGGTACTAAGGCTAGGCTAATCCCTCTGCAGTTCCTATATAATGTGTGGTATAAGGCTAGGCTAATCCCTCTGCAGTTCTATATGACTGTGGTACTAAGGGCTAGGCTAATCCCTCTACAGTTCTATATGACTGTGTGGTACCCAAGGCTGCAAAAGCCTGCAAGTTCTATATGCCTGTGGCTGAGGTACTAAGGCTAGGCTAATCCCTCTGCAGTTCTATATGACTGTGGTATAAGGCTGAGCTAATCCTCTGCAGTTCTATATGCCTGTGTGGTACTAAGGCTAGGCTAATCCCTCTGCAGTTCTATATGGCTGCTGTGGTACTAAGACTAGGCTAATCCTCTGCAGTTATATATGACTATGTAGGTACTAAGGCTAGGCTAATCCCTCTGCAGTTCTATATGACTGTGTGGTACTAAGGCTAGGCTAATCCCTCTGCAGTTCTATATGACTGTGTGGTACTAAGGCTAGGCTAATCCCTCTGCAGTTCTATATGCCTGTGTGGTACTAAGGCTAGGCTAATCCCTCTGCAGTTCTATATGACTGTGTGGTACTAAGGCTAGGCTAATCCCTCTGCAGTTCTATATGACTGTGTGGTACTAAGGCTAGGCTAATCCCTCTGCAGTTCTATATGACTGTGTGGTACTAAGGCTAGGCTAATCCCTCTGCAGTTCTATATGACTGTGTGGTACTAAGGCTAGGCTAATCCCTCTGCAGTTCTATATGACTGTGTGGTACTAAGGCTAGGCTAATCCCTCTGCAGTTCTATATGCCTGTGTGGTACTAAGGCTAGGCTAATCCCTCTGCAGTTCTATATGCCTGTGTGGTACTAAGGCTAGGCTTATCCCTCTGCAGTTCTATATGCCTGTGTGGTACTAAGGCTAGGCTAATCCCTCTGCAGTTCTGTATGCAAAACATGTGCCTCTGAATATGCCTGTGTGGTACTAAAGCTAGGGCTAATCCCTCTGCAGTTCTATATGACTGTGTGGTACTAAGGCTAGGCTAATCCTCTGCAGTTCTGTATGCAAAACATGTGCCTCTGAATATGCCTGTGTGGTACTAAGGCTAGGCTAATCCCTCTGCAGTTCTATATGACTGTGTGGTACTAAGGCTAGGCTAATCCCTCTGCAGTTCTATATGACTGTGTGGTACTAAGGCTAGGCTAATCCCTCTGCAGTTCTATATGACTGTGTGGTACTAAGGCTAGGCTAATCCCTCTGCAGTTCTATATGACTGTGTGGTACTAAGGCTAGGCTAATCCCTCTGCAGTTCTATATGCCTGTGTGGTACTAAGGCTAGGCTAATCCCTCTGCAGTTCTATATGACTGTGTGGTACTAAGGCTAGGCTAATCCCTCTGCAGTTCTATATGCCTGTGTGGTACTAAGGCTAGGCTAATCCCTCTGCAGTTCTATATGCCTGTGTGGTACTAAGGCTAGGCTAATCCCTCTGCAGTTCTATATGACTGTGTGGTACTAAGGCTAGGCTAATCCCTCTGCAGTTCTATATGACTGTGTGGTACTAAGGCTAGGTAATCCCTCTGCAGTTCTATATGCCTGTGTGGTACTAAGGCTAGGCTAATCCCTCTGCAGTTCTATATGCCTGTGTGGTACTAAGGCTAGGCTAATCCCTCTGCAGTTCTATATGCCTGTGTGGTACTAAGGCTAGGCTAATCCCTCTGCAGTTCTGTATGCAAAACATGTGCCTCTGAATATGCCTGTGTGGTACTAAAGCTAGGCTAATCCCTCTGCAGTTCTATATGACTGTGTGGTACTAAGGCTAGGCTAATCCCTCTGCAGTTCTATATGACTGTAGTGGTACTAAGGCTAGGCTAATCCCTCTGCAGTTCTATATGACTGTGTGGTACTAAGGCTAGGCTAATCCCTCTGCAGTTCTATATGACTGTGTGGTACTAAGGCTAGGCTAATCCCTCTGCAGTTCTATATGACTGTGTGGTACTAAGGCTAGGCTAATCCCTCTGCAGTTCTATATGACTGTGTGGTACTAAGGCTAGGCTAATCCCTCTGCAGTTCTATATGCCTGTGTGGTACTAAGGCTAGGCTAATCCCTCTGCAGTTCTATATGCCTGTGTGGTACTAAGGCTAGGCTAATCCCTCTGCAGTTCTATATGACTGTGTGGTACTAAGGCTAGGCTAATCCCTCTGCAGTTATATATGACTGTGTGGTACTAAGGCTAGGCTAATCCCTCTGCAGTTCTGGGGTGTGCTGTTCTGTATGCAAAAAATGTGCCTCTGAATATGCCTGTGTGCTTCATATAGCACGTCTGTAGTTTACAGTAAGGTGTTGTACTTATTTAATGCAGTTTACAGTAAGGTGTTGTACTTATTTAATGCAGTTTACAGTAAGGTGTTGTACTTATTTAATGCAGTTTACAGTAAGGTGTTGTACTTATTTAATGCAGTTTACAGTAGGTGTTGTT
>NW_027036020.1:0-12433 GCF_034236695.1 Oncorhynchus nerka
GGACAGAGACTAGAGGGACAGAGAGAGAGAGACGAGCAGAGGACGAGAGACCAGAGGGACAGAGACTGAGGGACAGAGACTAGAGGGACAGAGACGAGAGAGAGACAGAGAGACAGAGAGACAGAGAGAGAGAGGCTAGAGGGACAGAGACTAGAGGGACAGAGAGAGAGAGACAGAGAGAGAGAGAGACAGAGAGACAGAGAGAGAGAGGCTAGAGGGACAGAGACTAGAGGGACAGAGACTAGAGGGACAGAGACTAGAGGGACATAGACTAGAGGGACAGAGAGAGAGAGACAGAGACTAGAGGGACAGAGACTAGAGGGACAGAGACTAGAGGGACAGAGAGAGAGAGACAGAGAGAGACAGAGAGACGGAGAGAGAGAGGCTAGAGGGACAGAGACTAGAGGGACAGAGAGAGAGAGACAGAGAGAGAGAGAGACAGAGAGACAGAGAGACAGAGAGAGAGAGGCTAGAGGGACAGAGACTAGAGGGACAGAGACTAGAGGGACAGAGACTAGAGGGACATAGACTAGAGGGACAGAGAGAGAGAGACAGAGACTAGAGGGACAGAGACTAGAGGGACAGAGACTAGAGGGACAGAGAGAGAGAGACAGAGAGAGACAGAGAGACGGAGAGAGAGAGGCTAGAGGGACAGAGACTAGAGGGACAGAGACTAGAGGGACAGAGACTAGAGGGACAGAGAGAGGGGATGTTAGAGAGAGAGGCTAGAGGGACAGAGAGAGAGAGACAGAGACTAGAGGGACAGAGACTAGAGGGACAGAGGCTAGAGGGACAGAGAGAGAGAGACAGACAGAGAGGGGATGTTAGAGAGAGGCTAGAGGGACAGAGACTAGAGGGACAGAGGCTAGAGGGACAGAGACTAGAGGGACAGAGACTAGAGGGACAGAGGCTAGAGGGACAGAGAGAGAGAGACAGAGAGAGAGAGACACAGAGAGGGGATGTTAGAGAGAGGCTAGAGGGACAGAGACTAGAGGGACAGAGACTAGAGGGACAGAGAGAGAGACACAGAGAGAGAGAGACACAGAGAGGGGATGTTAGAGAGAGGCTAGAGGGACAGAGACTAGAGGGACAGAGACTAGAGGGACAGAGACTAGAGGGACAGAGAGACAGAGAGAGAGAGACAGAGAGAGAGAGACAAAGAGAGAGAGACAGAGAGAGAGAGACAAAGGGACAGAGAGACAGAGAGAGAGAGACAGAGAGAGAGAGACAGAGAGAGAGACAGAGAGACAGAGAGACAAAGAGAGAGAGAGAGAGAGAGAGAGAGGGGAAAGGGGGGAGTGAGATACGGAGAGAGACAGAGAAAGAGAGGAGGAGAGAGGGGGGGGAGTGCAGAGAAATGGAGAGGTCACCACTCTACAGGATTTGGTGGTATAGTTGGTTACCTTGGAAACGTGTTGCAGCAGATTCTCTGAGTGAGAAGAAAATGTCACACATGACGGTGGGACAACGCACGCCTGACGTTGTGATCATGTTGAAGATCCGGTCGACATACTGACGCAGGTTCTCCTGAGAAGGGTCAGAACCACAGGGTTAGAACCATAGGGTTAGAACCACAGGGTCAGAACCACAGGGTCAGAACCATAGGGTTAGAACCACAGGGTCAGAACCACAGGGTTAGAACCACAGGGTTAGAACCGCAGGGTTAGAATCACAGGGTCAGAACCACAGGGTCAGAACCACAGGGTTAGAACCATAGGGTTAGAACCACAGGGTCAGAACCACAGGGTTAGAACCACAGGGTCAGAACCACAGGGTCAGAACCACAGGGTTAGAACCACAGGGTCAGATCCACAGGGTTAGAACCACAGGGTTAGAACCACAGGGTCAGAACCACAGGGTTAGAACCACAGGGTCAGAACCATAGGGTTAGAACCACAGGGTCAGAACCACAGGGTTAGAACCATAGGGTTAGAACCACAGTGTTAGAACCATAGGGTTAGAACCACAGTGTTAGAACCACATGGTTAGAACCATAGGGTTAGAACCACAGTGTTAGAACCATAGGGTTAGAACCACAGTGTTAGAACCATAGGGTTAGAACCATAGGGTTAGAACCATAGGGTCAGAACCATAGGGTTAGAACCACAGGGTCAGAACCACAGGGTTAGAACCATAGGGTTAGAACCACAGGGTTAGAACCACAGGGTCAGAACCACAGGGTTAGAACCATAGGGTTAAAACCATAGGGTTAGAACCACAGGGTCAGAACCACAGGGTTAGAACCACAGGGTCAGAACCATAGGGTTAGAACCACAGGGTCAGAACCATAGGGTTAGAACCACAGGGTTAGAACCATAGGGTTAGAACCACAGGGTCAGATCCACAGGGTTAGAACCAGGCTAGGTCTCACCACTACTACATGCCACACACACACACACACACACACACCACTCACCCTGTTGGTCTCTAGGTTTTCTGACTCTTTGAGCTTCACCGGGTCGATCTCACAGGGCTTGTGGTCCGTACAGATCTGGAGACAAAAACATTACCACTGTTACCGACAAACTCTTTATACTGAGAGAGAGAGAGAAGAGGAAGAGAGAGAGGGAGGGAGAGAGGAAGAGAAAGGAGAGAGAGAGAGAGAGGGAGGGAGGAGAGGAGGAGAGAGAGGGAGAGAAGGGAGAGAGAGGGAGAAGGGGGAGAGAGAGAGAGAGAGAGAGGGGAGGGAGGGAGAGGGAGGAGAGAAGGGAGAGAGAGAGGGAAGAAGGGGAGGGAGAGGGAGGAGGAGGAGAGAGGAGGAGGGAAAAGAGAGAGGAGAAAGGGGAAGAAGAGAGGAAGGGGAGGAGGGAAGAGAGAGGGAGAGAGAGAGAGATGAGGAGGAGAGAGAGAGAGAGAGAAAGGGAGAGAGGAGGAGAGGGAGGGGAGAGGGAGGGAGAGAGGGAGAGAGAGAGAGAGAGAGAGAGAGAGGAGAGAGGGGAGGGTGGGAGAGAGAGAGAGAGAGAGGGAGAGAAAGGGGAGGAGGAGGGAGAGGGGAGAGAGAGAGAGGGAGGAGAGAGGAGAGAGAGAGAGAGAGAGGAGAGAGGAGAGGGGGTGGGAGAGAGAGACGAGAGGGAGAGAAAGGGGGAGAGGGAGAGAGGAGAGAGGGAGAGAGAGAGAGAGAGGAGAGAGAAAGGGGGAGAGGAGAGGGAGAGAGAGGGAGGAGAGAGGGAGGAGAGAGAGAGAGAGAGAGAGAGAGAGAAGAGGAGGAAGAGAGTGGGAGAGAGAGAGAGAGGGAGAGAGGGAGAGAGAGAGGAGAGAGGGAGGGAGAGGGAGGAGAGAGGGAGAGAGAGAGAGAGAGAGAGAGAGAGAGAGAGAGAGAGGAGAGAGAGAGAGGGGAGAGAGAGAGGGAGGGAGAGAAAGGGGGAGAGAGAGAGAGAGAGAGAGAGAGAGGGAGAGAGAGGGGGGGAATGAGAAAGAGGGAGAAAGAGGGAGAGAGAGAGAGAAAGAGGGATGGTACCTACTTCATCTATCATGGATCTCAAGGTGACCTGGAGGTAGTGGTTCCCAGCCAGCTTCATGGTCTCATCGATACACTTAGACGTTAGAGAGTTCCCTCTGAAGATGGTATTAGGGTCCCTACAGAGGGGAGGAGGAGAGAGTTAGGGTCCCTACAGAGAGTTAGGGTCCCTACAGATGGTGGTCAGTATTGAGTCTAGGATGGTGGTCAGTACTGAGTCTAGGTTGGTGGTCAGTACTGAGTCTAGGTTGGTGGTCAGTACTGTGATGGTGGTCAGTACTGAGTCTAGGTTGGTGGTCAGTACTGTGATGGTGGTCAGTACTGAGTCTAGGTTGGTGGTCAGTACTGAGTCTAGGTTGGTGGTCAGTACTGAGTCTAGGTTGGTGGTCAGTACTGAGTCTAGGTTGGTGGTCAGTACTGAGTCTAGGTTGGTGGTCAGTACTGAGATGGTGGTCAGTACTGAGTCTAGGTTGGTGGTCAGTACTGAGATGGTGGTCAGTACTGAGTCTAGGTTGATGGTCAGTACTGAGTCTAGGTTGGTGGTCAGTACTGTGATGGTGGTCAGTACTGAGTCTAGGTTGGTGGTCAGTACTGAGTCTAGGATGGTGGTCAGTACTGAGTCTAGGTTGGTGGTCAGTACTGTGATGGTGGTCAGTACTGAGTCTAGGTTGGTGGTCAGTACTGAGTCTAGGATGGTGGTCAGTACTGAGTCTAGGTTGGTGGTCAGTACTGAGTCTAGGTTGGTGGTCAGTACTGTGATGGTGGTCAGTACTGAGTCTAGGTTGGTGGTCAGTACTGTGATGGTGGTCAGTACTGAGTCTAGGTTGGTGGTCAGTACTGTGATGGTGGTCAGTACTGAGTCTAGGTTGGTGGTCAGTACTGAGTCTAGGTTGGTGGTCAGTACTGAGTCTAGGTTGGTGGTCAGTACTGAGTCTAGGTTGGTGGTCAGTACTGAGTCTAGGTTGGTGGTCAGTACTGAGATGGTGGTCAGTACTGAGTCTAGGTTGGTGGTCAGTACTGAGATGGTGGTCAGTACTGAGTCTAGGTTGATGGTCAGTACTGAGTCTAGGTTGGTGGTCAGTACTGTGATGGTGGTCAGTACTGAGTCTAGGTTGGTGGTCAGTACTGAGTCTAGGTTGGTGGTCAGTACTGAGTCTAGGTTGGTGGTCAGTACTGTGATGGTGGTCAGTACTGAGTCTAGGTTGGTGGTCAGTACTGTGATGGTGGTCAGTACTGAGTCTAGGATGGTGGTCAGTACTGAGTCTAGGATGGTGGTCAGTACTGAGTCTAGGTTGGTGGTCAGTACTGAGTCTAGGTTGGTGGTCAGTACTGAGTCTAGGTTGGTGGTCAGTACTGTGATGGTGGTCAGTACTGAGTCTAGGTTGGTGGTCAGTACTGAGTCTAGGTTGGTGGTCAGTACTGAGTCTAGGTTGGTGGTCAGTACTGAGTCTAGGATGGTGGTCAGTACTGAGTCTAGGTTGGTGGTCAGTACTGAGATGGTGGTCAGTACTGAGTCTAGGTTGGTGGTCAGTACTGTGATGGTGGTCAGTACTGAGATGGTGGTCAGTACTGAGTCTAGGATGGTGGTCAGTACTGAGTCTAGGTTGGTGGTCAGTACTGTGATGGTGGTCAGTACTGAGTCTAGGTTGGTGGTCAGTACTGAGTCTAGGTTGGTGGTCAGTACTGAGTCTAGGTTGATGGTCAGTACTGAGTCTAGGTTGGTGGTCAGTACTGAGTCTAGGTTGGTGGTCAGTACTGAGTCTAGGTTGGTGATCAGTACTGTGATGATGGTCAGTACTGAGTCTAGGTTGGTGGCCAGTACTGAGTCTAGGTTGGTGGTCAGTACTGAGTCTAGGATGGTGGTCAGTACTGAGTCTAGGTTGGTGGTCAGTACTGAGTCTAGGTTGGTGGTCAGTACTGAGATGGTGGTCAGTACTGAGTCTAGGTTGGTGGTCAGTACTGTGATGGTGGTCAGTACTGAGTCTAGGTTGGTGGTCAGTACTGTGATGGTGGTCAGTACTGAGTCTATGTTGGTGGTCAGTACTGAGTCTAGGTTGATGGTCAGTACTGAGTCTAGGTTGGTGGTCAGTACTGAGTCTAGGTTGGTGGTCAGTACTGAGTCTAGGTTGATGGTCAGTACTGAGTCTAGGTTGGTGGTCAGTACTGAGTCTAGGTTGGTGGTCAGTACTGAGATGGTGGTCAGTACTGAGATGGTGGTCAGTACTGAGTCTAGGTTGGTGGTCAGTACTGAGATGGTGGTCAGTACTGAGATGGTGGTCAGTACTGAGTCTAGGTTGGTGGTCAGTACTGAGATGGTGGTCAGTACTGAGTCTAGGTTGATGGTCAGTACTGAGTCTAGGTTGGTGGTCAGTACTGTGATGGTGGTCAGTACTGAGTCTAGGTTGGTGGTCAGTACTGAGTCTAGGATGGTGGTCAGTACTGAGTCTAGGATGGTGGTCAGTACTGAGTCTAGGTTGGTGGTCAGTACTGAGTCTAGGTTGGTGGTCAGTACTGAGTCTAGGTTGGTGGTCAGTACTGAGTCTAGGATGGTGGTCAGTACTGAGTCTTGGTTGGTGGTCAGTACTGAGATGGTGGTCAGTACTGAGTCTAGGTTGGTGGTCAGTACTGAGTCTAGGTTGGTGGTCAGTACTGAGATGGTGGTCAGTACTGAGTCTAGGTTGGTGGTCAGTACTGTGATGGTGGTCAGTACTGAGTCTAGGTTGGTGGTCAGTACTGTGATGGTGGTCAGTACTGAGATGGTGGTCAGTACTGAGTCTAGGATGGTGGTCAGTACTGAGTCTAGGTTGGTGGTCAGTACTGTGATGGTGGTCAGTACTGAGTCTAGGTTGGTGGTCAGTACTGAGTCTAGGTTGGTGGTCAGTACTGAGTCTAGGTTGATGGTCAGTACTGAGTCTAGGTTGGTGGTCAGTACTGAGTCTAGGTTGGTGGTCAGTACTGAGTCTAGGTTGGTGGTCAGTACTGAGATGGTGGTCAGTACTGAGTCTAGGTTGGTGGTCAGTACTGTGATGGTGGTCAGTACTGAGTCTAGGTTGGTGGTCAGTACTGTGATGGTGGTCAGTACTGAGTCTATGTTGGTGGTCAGTACTGAGTCTAGGTTGGTGGTCAGTACTGACTCTAGGTTGATGGTCAGTACTGAGTCTAGGTTGGTGGTCAGTACTGAGATGGTGGTCAGTACTGAGATGGTGGTCAGTACTGAGATGGTGGTCAGTACTGAGTCTAGGTTGGTGGTCAGTACTGAGTCTAGGTTGGTGGTCAGTACTGAGTCTAGGTTGGTGGTCAGTACTGAGTCTAGGTTGATGGTCAGTACTGAGTCTAGGTTGGTGGTCAGTACTGAGATGGTGGTCAGTACTGAGTCTAGGTTGGTGGTCAGTACTGAGATGGTGGACAGTACTGAGTCTAGGTTGGTGGTCAGTACTGTGATGGTGGTCAGTACTGAGTCTAGGTTGGTGGTCAGTACTGTGATGGTGGTCAGTACTGAGTCTAGGTTGGTGGTCAGTACTGAGTCTAGGTTGGTGGTCAGTACTGAGTCTAGGTTGGTGGTCAGTACTGAGTCTAGCTTGGTGGTCAGTACTGAGTCTAGGTTGATGGTCAGTACTGAGTCTAGGTTGGTGGTCAGTACTGAGTCTAGGATGGTGGTCAGTACTGTGATGGTGGTCAGTACTGAGTCTAGGTTGATGGTCAGTACTGAGTCTAGGATGGTGGTCAGTACTGAGTCTAGGTTGGTGGTCAGTACTGAGTCTAGCTTGGTGGTCAGTACTGTGATGGTGGTCAGTACTGAGATGGTGGTCAGTACTGAGTCTAGGTTGGTGGTCAGTACTGAGTCTAGGTTGATGGTCAGTACTGAGTCTAGGTTGGTGGTCAGTACTGAGTCTAGGATGGTGGTCAGTACTGAGTCTAGGTTGGTGGTCAGTACTGAGTCTAGGTTGGTGGTCAGTACTGAGATTGGTGGTCAGTACTGAGTCTAGGTTGGTGGTCAGTACTGAGTGATGGTGGTCAGTACTGAGTCTAGGTTGGTGGTCAGTACTGTGATGGTGGTCAGTACTGAGATGGTGGTCAGTACTGAGTCTAGGATGGTGGTCAGTACTGAGTCTAGGTTGGTGGTCAGTACTGTGATGGTGGTCAGTACTGAGTCTAGGTTGGTGGTCAGTACTGAGTCTAGGTTGGTGGTCAGTACTGAGTCTAGGTTGATGGTCAGTACTGAGTCTAGGTTGGTGGTCAGTACTGAGTCTAGGTTGGTGGTCAGTACTGAGTCTAGGTTGGTGGTCAGTACTGAGATGGTGGTCAGTACTGAGTCTAGGTTGGTGGTCAGTACTGTGATGGTGGTCAGTACTGAGTCTAGGTTGGTGGTCAGTACTGTGATGGTGGTCAGTACTGAGTCTATGTTGGTGGTCAGTACTGAGTCTAGGTTGGTGGTCAGTACTGACTCTAGGTTGATGGTCAGTACTGAGTCTAGGTTGGTGGTCAGTACTGAGATGGTGGTCAGTACTGAGATGGTGGTCAGTACTGAGATGGTGGTCAGTACTGAGTCTAGGTTGGTGGTCAGTACTGAGTCTAGGTTGGTGGTCAGTACTGAGTCTAGGTTGGTGGTCAGTACTGAGTCTAGGTTGATGGTCAGTACTGAGTCTAGGTTGGTGGTCAGTACTGAGCAGGTGGTGGTCAGTACTGAGTCTAGGTTGGTGGTCAGTACTGAGATGGTGGTCAGTACTGAGTCTAGGTTGGTGGTCAGTACTGTGATGGTGGTCAGTACTGAGTCTAGGTTGGTGGTCAGTACTGTGATGGTGGTCAGTACTGAGTCTAGGTTGGTGGTCAGTACTGAGTCTAGGTTGGTGGTCAGTACTGAGTCTAGGTTGGTGGTCAGTACTGAGTCTAGCTTGGTGGTCAGTACTGAGTCTAGGTTGATGGTCAGTACTGAGTCTAGGTTGGTGGTCAGTACTGAGTCTAGGATGGTGGTCAGTACTGTGATGGTGGTCAGTACTGAGTCTAGGTTGATGGTCAGTACTGAGTCTAGGATGGTGGTCAGTACTGAGTCTAGGTTGGTGGTCAGTACTGAGTCTAGCTTGGTGGTCAGTACTGTGATGGTGGTCAGTACTGAGATGGTGGTCAGTACTGAGTCTAGCTTGGTGGTCAGTACTGAGTCTAGGTTGATGGTCAGTACTGAGTCTAGGTTGGTGGTCAGTACTGAGTCTAGGATGGTGGTCAGTACTGAGTCTAGGTTGGTGGTCAGTACTGAGTCTAGGTTGGTGGTCAGTACTGAGTCTAGGTTGATGGTCAGTACTGAGTCTAGGTTGATGGTCAGTACTGTGATGGTGGTCAGTACTGAGTCTAGGTTGGTGGTCAGTACTGTGATGGTGGTCAGTACTGAGTCTAGGTTGGTGGTCAGTACTGAGTCTAGGTTGGTGGTCAGTACTGAGTCTAGGTTGGTGGTCAGTACTGTGATGGTGGTCAGTACTGAGTCTAGGTTGGTGGTCAGTACTGAGTCTAGGTTGGTGGTCAGTACTGAGTCTAGGTTGGTGGTCAGTACTGAGTCTAGCTTGGTGGTCAGTACTGAGTCTAGGTTGATGGTCAGTACTGAGTCTAGGTTGGTGGTCAGTACTGAGTCTAGGATGGTGGTCAGTACTGTGATGGTGGTCAGTACTGAGTCTAGGTTGATGGTCAGTACTGAGTCTAGGTTGATGGTCAGTACTGAGTCTAGGATGGTGGTCAGTACTGAGTCTAGGTTGGTGGTCAGTACTGAGTCTAGCTTGGTGGTCAGTACTGTGATGGTGGTCAGTACTGAGATGGTGGTCAGTACTGAGTCTAGGTTGGTGGTCAGTACTGAGTCTAGGTTGATGGTCAGTACTGAGTCTAGGTTGGTGGTCAGTACTGAGTCTAGGATGGTGGTCAGTACTGAGTCTAGGTTGGTGGTCAGTACTGAGTCTAGGTTGGTGGTCAGTACTGAGTCTAGGTTGATGGTCAGTACTGAGTCTAGGTTGGTGGTCAGTATTGAGTCTAGGTTGGTGGTCAGTACTGAGTCTAGGTTGGTGGTCAGTACTGAGTCTAGGTTGGTGGTCAGTACTGAGTCTAGGTTGGTGGTCAGTACTGAGTCTAGGATGGTGGTCAGTACTGAGTCTAGGTTGGTGGTCAGTACTGGTCAGATGGTGGTCAGTACTGAGTCTAGGTTGGTGGTCAGTACTGAGTCTAGGTTGGTGGTCAGTACTGAGTCTAGGTTGGTGGTCAGTATTGAGTCTAGGTTGGTGGTCAGTACTGAGTCTAGGTTGGTGGTCAGTATTGAGTCTAGGTTGGTGGTCAGTACTGAGTCTAGGTTGATGGTCAGTACTGAGTCTAGGTTGGTGGTCAGTACTGAGTCTAGGTTGGTGGTCAGTACTGAGTCTAGGTTGGTGGTCAGTACTGAGTCTAGGTTGGTGGTCAGTACTGAGTCTAGGTTGGTGGTCAGTACTGAGTCTAGGTTGGTGGTCAGTACTGAGTCTAGGTTGGTGGTCAGTACTGAGTCTAGGTTGGTGGTCAGTACTGAGATGGTGGTCAGTACTGAGTCTAGGTTGGTGGTCAGTACTGAGTCTAGGTTGGTGGTCAGTACTGAGTCTAGGTTGGTGGTCAGTACTGAGTCTAGGTTGGTGGTCAGTACTGAGTCTAGGTTGGTGGTCAGTACTGAGTCTAGGTTGGTGGTCAGTACTGAGTCTAGAGTTGGTGGTCAGTACTGAGTGATGGTGGTCAGTACTGAGTCTAGGTTGGTGGTCAGTACTGAGTCTAGGATGGTGGTCAGTACTGAGTCTAGGTTGGTGGTCAGTACTGTGATGGTGGTCAGTACTGAGTCTAGGTTGGTGGTCAGTACTGAGATGGTGGTCAGTACTGAGTCTAGGTTGGTGGTCAGTACTGTGATGGTGGTCAGTACTGAGTCTAGGTTGGTGGTCAGTACTGTGATGGTGGTCAGTACTGAGTCTAGGTTGATGGTCAGTACTGAGTCTAGGTTGATGGTCAGTACTGAGTCTAGGATGGTGGTCAGTACTGAGTCTAGGTTGGTGGTCAGTACTGAGTCTAGGTTGGTGGTCAGTACTGATGATGGTGGTCAGTACTGAGATGGTGGTCAGTACTGAGTCTAGGTTGGTGGTCAGTACTGAGTCTAGGTTGATGGTCAGTACTGAGTCTAGGTTGGTGGTCAGTACTGAGTCTAGGATGGTGGTCAGTACTGAGTCTAGGTTGGTGGTCAGTACTGAGTCTAGGTTGGTGGTCAGTACTGAGTCTAGGTTGGTGGTCAGTACTGAGTCTAGGTTGGTGGTCAGTACTGAGTCTAGGATGGTGGTCAGTACTGAGTCTAGGTTGGTGGTCAGTACTGAGTCTAGGGTTGGTGGTCAGTACTGAGTCTAGGTTGATGGTCAGTACTGAGTCTAGGTTGGTGGTCAGTATTGAGTCTAGGTTGGTGGTCAGTACTGAGTCTAGGTTGGTGGTCAGTACTGAGTCTAGGTTGGTGGTCAGTACTGAGTCTAGGTTGGTGGTCAGTACTGAGTCTAGGTTGGTGGTCAGTACTGAGTCTAGGATGGTGGTCAGTACTGAGTCTAGGTTGGTGGTCAGTACTGTGATGGTGGTCAGTACTGAGTCTAGGTTGGTGGTCAGTACTGAGTCTAGGTTGGTGGTCAGTACTGAGTCTAGGTTGGTGGTCAGTACTGAGTCTAGGTTGGTGGTCAGTACTGAGTCTAGGTTGGTGGTCAGTATTGAGTCTAGGTTGGTGGTCAGTACTGAGTCTAGGTTGGTGGTCAGTACTGAGTCTAGGTTGGTGGTCAGTACTGTGATGGTGGTCAGTACTGAGTCTAGGTTGGTGGTCAGTATTGAGTCTAGGTTGGTGGTCAGTACTGAGTCTAGGTTGGTGGTCAGTACTGAGTCTAGGTTGGTGGTCAGTACTGAGTCTAGGTTGGTGGTCAGTACTGAGTCTAGGTTGGTGGTCAGTACTGAGTCTAGGTTGGTGGTCAGTACTGAGTCTAGGATGGTGGTCAGTACTGAGTCTAGAAGTTATGGTCAGTACTGAGATGTGGTACGGGTACTGAGTCTAGTTGGTGGTCAGCACTGAGTCTAGGTTGGTGGTCAGTACTGGAGATGGTGTCAGTACTGAGTCTAGTTGGTGGTCAGTACTGAGTCTAGAAGCTGGTGGTCAGTACTGAGTCTAGGTTGGTGGCTGGTAATTGAGTCTAGTTGGTGGTCAGTACTGAGATGGTGGTCAGTACTGAGTCTAGTTGGTGGTCAGTACTGAGTCTAGGTTGGTGGTCAGTACTGAGTTCCAGGTTGGTGTCAGTACTGAGTCTAGGTTGGTGGTCAGTACTGAGGATTGGTGGTCAGTAGTCAGTATCAGATGGTGGTCAGTACTGAGTCTAGATGGTGGTCAGCACTGAGTCCAGGCTGTCAGTACTTATAGTACTGTGCTGAGATGGTGGTCAGTACTGAGTCTAGGCTGGTGGTCAGTACTGAGTCTAGGTTGGTGGTCAGTACTGAGTCTAGGTTGGTGGTCAGTACTGAGTCTAGGTTGGTGGTCAGTACTGAGTCCAGGTTGGTGGTCAGTACTGAGTCTAGGTTGGTGGTCAGTACTGAGTCTAGGTTGGTGGTCAGTACTGAGTCTAGGTTGGTGGTCAGTACTGAGTCTAGGTTGGTGGTCAGTACTGAGTCTAGGTTGGTGGTCAGTACTGAGTTTAGGTTGGTGGTCAGTACTGAGTCTAGGTTGGTGGTCAGTACTGAGTCTAGGTTGGTGGTCAGTACTGAGTCTAGGTTGGTGGTCAATAATGGAGTCTCGGAGGTAAGTCTGAGTCTAGGTTGGTGGTCAGTACTGAGTATCGGTGTCAGTACTGAGTCAGTACGTCGATTGGTGGTCAGTACTGAGTCTAGGTTGGTGGTCAGTACTGAGTCTAGTTGGTGGTCAGTACTGAGTCTAGGCTGGTGGTCAGTACTGAGTCTAGGTTGCGGTCAGTACTGAGA
>NW_027036021.1:0-12439 GCF_034236695.1 Oncorhynchus nerka
ACCCCCAAGGTGCGGACTCGAACGCACAACCTAAACCTGTGGGGAGGGTCTGGGTGGGCATCTGTCCGCGGTGGCGGCTCTGGAGCTGGACGTGGACCCCACTCCATAATTGTCTTAGTCCACCTCCTTAGTGTCCCTTGAGTGGCGACCGCCGCTAGCCTGGCCTAGGAAACCTAACAACGGGGCCCCACTGGACTGAGGTAGCTCAGGACTGAGGGGAAGCTCGGGACCGAGGGGAAGCTCGGGACCGACGGGGAAGCTCAGGAGTGAGAGGAAGCTCAGGCAGGTTGAGTGGATCTACCAGATCCTGGCTGGCTGGTGGTTCCGGCAGATCCTGGCTGACTGGCAGATCCTGGCTGACTGGCGGATCCTGGCTGACTGGCGGATCTGGCAGATCCTGGCTGACTGGCAGTTCTGGCGGATCCTGGCAGACTGGTGGATCCTGGCAGACTGGCGGATCCTGGCTGACTGGCGGATCTGGCCACTGGCTGAACTGGCGGATCCTGGCTGACTGGCGGATCCTGGCTGACTGGCGGATCCTGGCCGACTGGCAGATCCTGGCCGACTGGCAGATCTGGACCGGATCCTGGCCGACTGGCGGATCCTGGCCGACTGGCAGGATCCTGGCCGACTGGCAGATCCTGGCTGACTGGCAGATCCTGGCACGATTCTGGCGGATCCTGGCCGACTGGCGGATCTGGCAGACTGGCGGATCCTGGCTGACTGGCAGTTCTGGCGGATCCTGGCTGACTGGTAGTTCTGGCAGATCTGGCTGACTGGCGGATCCTGGCGGATCCTGGCAGACTGGCGGATCCTGGCAGACTGGCGGATCCTGGCAGACTGGCGGATCCTGGCTGACTGGCGGATCTAGCTGATCCTGGCAGACTGGCGGATCCTGGCTGACTGGCGGATCCTGGCACGACTGGCGGATCCTGGCCGACTGGCAGTTCTGGCAGATCCTGGCTGACTGGCAGTTCTGGCGGATCCTGGCTGACTGGCGGATCTAACTGATCCTGGCCGACTGGCAGTTCTGGCGGATCCTGGCCGACTGGCGGATCCTGGCGACTGGCAGATCCTGGCTGACTGGCAGATCCTGGCCGACTGGCAGATCTGGCTGACTGGCAGATCTGGCGGATCTGGCTGACTGGCAGATCCTGGCCGACTGGCGGATCCTGGCTGACTGGCAGTTCTGGCGGATCCTGGCAGACTGGCGGATCCTGGCAGACTGGCGGATCCTGGCTGACTGGCGGATCCTGGCACACTGGCGGATCCTGGCTGAATGGCGGATCTAACTGATCCTGGCAGACTGGCGGATCCTGGCCGACTGGCAGATCCTGGCCGACTGGCAGATCCTGGCCGACTGGCAGTTCTGGCAGATCCTGGCTGACTGGCACTTCTGGCGGATCCTGGCTGACTGGCGGATCTAACTGGATCCTGGCTGACTGGCAGGATCCTGGCCGACTGGCGGATCCTGGCCGACTGGCAGATCCTGGCCGACTGGCGGATCCTGGCCGACTGGCAGATCTGGCGGATCCTGGCCGACTGGCAGATCCTGGCCGACTGGCAGTTCTGGCGGATCCTGGCCGACTGGCAGTTCTGGCGGATCCTGGCTGACTGGCGGATCCTGGCAGACTGGCGGTTCTGGCGGATCCTGGCAGACTGGCGGATCCTGGCTGACTGGCAGTTCTGGCAGATCCTGGCCGACTGGCAGTTCTGGCGGATCCTGGCTGACTGGCGGATCCTGGCAGACTGGCGGATCCTGGCAGACTGGCGGATCCTGGCAGACTGGCGGATCTCTGGCTGACTGGCGGCACTGGTCGGCTGCTGGCAGACTGGCGGACACTGGCGGATCTGGCAGACTGGTAGCTGGCAGACCGGCGCCTGGGCAGACTGGCAGCTCCTGGCGGATCCTGGGCAGACTGGCGGATCCTGGCAGCTGACTGAGCAGATCACTGGCTGCTCTGGCAGATCCTGGCTGACTGGCGGATCCTGGCTGACTGGTGGATCTAACTGATCCTGGCAGACTGGCGGATCCTGGCCCCGACTGGCAGATCTGTGGCCCCTGGCAGTTCTGGCAGATTCTGGCCGAGTTTCAGGCGGATCCTGTGGCTGGCGATCTAGCCGACTGGCAGTTCTGGCAGATCCTGGCTGACTGCTTTCTGGCGGATCCTGGCTGACTGGTGGATCCCTGCTTGAACTGGCAGGATCCTGGCTGAATGGCTTCTGGCGGATCTGACTGGTGGATCCGCGGCTGACTGGCCCGGATCCTGGCGACTGGCGGATCCTGGCCGACTGGCGACTGGCGGATCCTGGCACGACTGGCAGTTCTGGGGTGGATCCTGGCGGCAGATCCTGGCGACTGGATTCTGGCCCGGATCCTGGCGACTGGTAGATCTGGCGACCACGGCAGATCCTGGCCGACTGGCGGTTCTGGCGGATCCTGGCTGACTGGATCCTGGCAGACTGGCGGATCTGGCTGACGCGGTTCTGGCGGATCCTGGCTGACTGGTAGTTCTGGCAGATCCTGGCTGACTGGCGGATCCTGGCGGATCCTGGCTGACTGGCGGATCCTGGCAGACTGGCGGATCCTGGCTGCACTGGCGGATCCTGGCTGACATGGCGGATCTAACTGATCCTGGCAGACTGGCGGATCCTGGCCGACTGGCAGATCCTGGCAGACTGGCAGATCCTGGCCGACTGGCAGTTCTGGCGGATCCTGGCTGACTGGCACATCTGGCGGATCCTGGCTGAATGGCGGATCTAACTGATCCTGGCCGACTGGCAGATCTGGCCGACTGGCGGATCCTGGCTGACTGGCGGATCCTGGCCGACTGGCAGATCCTGGCCGACTGGCGGATCCTGGCCGACTGGCAGATCCTGGCCGACTGGCAGTTCCTGGCGGATCCTGGCTGACTGGCGGATCCTGGCACGACTGGCGGATCCTGGCTGACTGGCAGATCCTGGCGGATCCTGGCTGACTGGCGGATCCTGGCAGACTGGCGGATCCTGGCAGACTGGCGGATCCTGGCACACTGGCGGATCCTGGCTGAATGGCGGATCTAACTGATCCTGGCAGACTGGCGGATCCTGGCCGACTGGCAGATCCTGGCACGACTGGCAGATCCTGGCCGACTGGCAGTTCTGGCAGATCCTGGCTGACTGGCACTTCTGGCGGATCCTGACTGAATGGCGGATCTAACTGATCCTGGCTGACTGGCAGATCCTGGCCGACTGGCGGATCCTGGCCGACTGGCAGATCCTGGCCGACTGGCGGATCCTGGCCGACTGGCGGATCCTGGCAGATCCTGGCCGACTGGCGGATCCTGGCCGACTGGCAGATCTCGGACCATGGCGGATCCTGGCCGACTGGCAGTTCTGGCGGATCCTGGCTGACTGGCAGATCCTGGCCGACTGGCAGTTCTGGCGGATCCTGGCAGTTCTGGCGGATCCTGGCTGACTGGTAGTTCTGGCAGATCCTGGCCGACTGGCAGATTCTGGCAGACTGGCGGATCCTGGCAGACTGGCGGATCCTGGCAGACTGGCGGATCCTGGCTGACTGGCGGCACTGGCGGCGCTGGGCAGACTGGCGGCACCTGGCGGCGCTGGGCAGACTGGCGGCTCTGGCGGCGCTGGGCAGACGGGTAGCTCAGGCCGGCGCTGGGCAGACTGGAGAAAAGGCTCCGGCAGCGCTGGGACTGAGGAGCACTGGTGCCTCTGGAATGAGGGCTCTGGCGCCTCTGGCATGAGGGGCGGCATTGGCTCTGACAGCGCCGGACAGGCGGGGGAGACTCTGGCTGCCCTGGAGAGGAGGAAGGCGTTCCGGCAGCGCTGGACAGGCGGGACGACTGTAGGCCTGGGATGCGTGGTGCTGGCACTGGTATGCCAGTATACTATGCCAAACCAACAGCTTTCTTCTACTCTGTCCAATACATCCTCCACACTCAGACTCAGCACTCTGCTTCGCCGACAGCTCCAATTCCATCCATGGATGACGTTTTCGTCTTTGAGCTTCTAGTCACATGAAATCTATGCAGCCTACTCAATCACTTTTTATGCTACTGTTTACAGGCCTCCTGGGCCATATACAGCGTTTCTCACTGAGTTCCCTGAATTCCTATCGGACCTTGTAGTCATTGCAGATAATATTCTAATCTTGGTGACTTTAATATTCACATGGAAAAGTCCACAGACCCACTCCAAAAGGCTTTCGAGCCATCATCGACTCAGTGGGTTTTGTCCAACATGTCTCTGGACCCACTCACTGTCACAGTCATACGCTGACCTAGTTTTGTCCCATGGAATAAATGTTGTGGATCTTAATGTTTTTCCTCATAATCCTGGACTATCGGACCACCATTTATTACGTTTGCAATTGCAACAAATAATCTGCTCAGACCCCAACCAAGGAACATCAAAAGTCGTGCTATAAATTCAGACAACACAAAGATTCCTTGATGCCCTTCCAGACTCCCTCTGCCTACCCAAGGACGCCAGAGGACAAAAATCCGTTAACCACCTAACTGAGGATCTCAATTTAACCTTGCGCAATACCTAGATGCAGTTGCACCCTAAAAACTAAAAAAATGTCTCATAAGAAACTAGCTCCCTGGTACACAGAAAATACCCGAGCTCTGAAGCAAGCTTCCAGAAAATTGAACGGAAATGGCTCCACACCAAACTGGAAGTCTTCCGACTAGCTTGGAAGGACGGTACCGTGCAGTACCGAAGAGCCCTTACTGCTGCTCGATCATCCTATTTTTCTAACTTAATTGAGGAAAATAAGAACAATCCGAAATTCCTTTTTGATACTGTCGCAAAGCTAACTAAAGCAGCATTCCCAAGAGGATGACTTTCACTTTAGCAGTGATAAATTCATGAACTTCTTTGAGAAAAGATTATGATTATTAGAAAGCAAATTACGGACTCCTCTTTAAACCTGCGTATTCCTCCAAACCTCAGTTGTCCTGAGTCTGCACAACTCTGCCAGGACCTAGGATCAAGAGAGACGCTCAAGTCTTTTAGTACTATATCTCTTGACACAATGATGAAAATAATCATGGCCTCTAAACCTTCAAGCTGCATACTGGACCCTATTCCAACTAAACTACTGAAAGAGCTGCTTCCTGTGCTTGGCCCTCCTATGTTGAACATAATAAACGGCTCTCTATCCACTGGATGTGTACCAAACTCACTAAAAGTGGCAGTAATAAAGCCTCTCTTGAAAAGCCAAACCTTGACCCAGAAAATATAAAAAACTATCGGCTATATCGAATCTTCCATTCCTCTCAAAATTTTAGAAGGCTGTTGCGCAGCAACTCATCTGCCTTCCTGAAGACAAACAATGTATACGAAATGCTTCAGTCTGGTTTTAGACCCCATCATAGCACTGAGACGGCACTTGTGAAGGTGGTAAATGACATTTTAATGGCATCGGACCGAGCTCTGCATCTGTCCTCGTGCTCCTAGACCTTAGTGCTGCTTTTGATACCATCGATCACCACATTCTTTTGGAGAGATTGGAAACCCAAATTGGTCTACACGGACATGTTCTGGCCTGGTTTAGATCTTATCTGTCGGAAAGATATCAGTTTGTCTCTGTGAATGGTTTGTCCTCTGACAAATCAACTGTAAATTTCGGTGTTCCTCAAGGTTCTGTTTTAGGACCACTATTGTTTTCACTATATATTTTACCTCTTGGGGATGTTATTCGAAAACATAATGTAAACTTTCACTGCTATGCGGATGACACACAGCTGTACATTTCAATGAAACATGGTGAAGCCCCAAAATTGCCCTCGCTAGAAGCATGTGTTTCAGACATAAGGAAGTGGATGGCTGCAAACTTTCTACTATTAACTCGGACAAAACAGAGATGCTTGTTCTAGGTCCCAAGAAACAAAGAGATCTTCTGTTGAATCTGACAATTAATCTTAATGGTTGTACAGTCGTCTCAAATAAAACTGTGAAGGACCTCGGCGTTACTCTGGACCTGATCTCTTTTGAAGAACATATCAAGACCATTTCGAGGACAGCTTTTTTCCATCTACGTAACATTGCAAAAATCAGAAACTTTCTGTCCAAAATGATGCAGAAAAATTAATCCATGCTTTTGTCACTTCTAGGTTAGACTACTGCAATGCTCTATTTTCCGGCTACCCGGATAAAGCACTAAATAAACTTCAGTTAGTGCTAAATACGGCTGCTAAATCCTGACTAGAACCAAAAAATTTGATCATATTACTCCAGTGCTAGCCTCTCTACACTGGCTTCCTGTCAAAGCAAGGGCTGATTTCAAGGTTTTACTGCTAACCTACAAAGCATTACATGGGCTTGCTCCTACCTATCTCTGATTTGGTCCTGCCGTACATACCTACACGTACGCTACGGTCACAAGACGCAGGCCTCCTAATTGTCCCTAGAATTTCTAAGCAAACAGCTGGAGGCAGGGCTTTCTCCTATAGAGCTCCATTTTTATGGAACGGTCTGCCTACCCATGTCAGAGACGCAAACTCGGTCTCAACCTTTAAGTCTTTACTGAAGACTCATCTCTTCAGTGGGTCATATGATTGAGTGTAGTCTGGCCCAGGAGTGGGAAGGTGAACGGAAAGGCTCTGGAGCAACGAACCGCCCTTGCTGTCTCTGCCTGGCCGGTTCCCCTCTTTCCACTGGGATTCTCTGCCTCTAACCCTGTTACAGGGGCTGAGTCACTGGCTTACTGGGGCTCTCTCATGCCGTCCCTGGGGGTGCGTCACCTGAGTGGGTTGATTCACTGTTGTGGTCAGCCTGTCTGGGTTGGCGCCCCCCTTGGGTTGTGCCGTGGCGGAGATCTTTGTGGGCTATACTCTGACTTGTCTCAGGATGGTAAGTTGATGGTTGAAGATATCCCTCTAGTGGTGTGGGGGCTGTGCTTTGGCAAAGTGGGTGGGGTTATATCCTTCCTGTTTGGCCCTGTCCGGGGGTGTCCTCGGATGGGGCCACAGTTCTCCCTGACCTCCTGTCTCAGCCTCCAGTATTTATGCTGCAGTAGTTTATGTGTCGGGGCTAGGGTCAGTTTGTTATATCTGGAGTACTTCTCCTGTCCTATTGGTGTCTGTGTGAATCTAAGTGTGCGTTCTCTAATTCTCCTTCTCTCTTTCTTTTCTCTCTCGGAGGACCTGAGCCCTAGGACCATGCCCCAGGACTACCTGACATGATGACTCCTTGCTGTCCCCAGTCCACCTGGCCATGCTGCTGCTCAGTTTCAACTGGCCTGGGCCCCTAGGACCATGTCCCAGGACTACCTGACATGATGACTCCTTGCTGTCCCCAGTCCACCTGGCCATGCTGCTGCTCCAGTTTCAACTGTTCTGCCTTACTATTATTCGACCATGCTGGTCATTTATGAACATTTGAACATCTTGGCCACGTTCTGTTATAATCTCCACCCGGCACAGCCAGAAGAGGACTGGCCACCCCACATATGCTCTCTCTAATTCTCTCTTTCTTTCTCTCTCTCGGAGGACCTGAGCCCTAGGACCGTGCCCCAGGACTACCTGACATGATGACTCCTTGCTGTCCCCAGTCCACCTGGCCATGCTGCTGCTCCAGTTTCAACTGGCCTGGGCCCTAGGACCATGTCCCAGGACTACCCTGACATGATGACTCCTTGTTGTCCCCAGTCCACCTGGCCATGCTGCTGCTCCAGTTTCAACTGTTCTGCCTTACTATTATTCAACCATGCTGGTCATTTATGAACATTTGGAACATCTTGGCCACGTTTGTTATATCTCCACTGCACAGAGCTTGTGAAGAGGGGACTGGCCACCCCACATATGCTCTCTAATTTCTCTTTCTTTCTCTCTCTCGGAGGACCTGAGCCCTAGGACCGTGCCCCAGGACTACCTGACATGATGACTTTGCTGTCCCCAGTCCACCTGACTGTGCTGCTGCTCAGTTTCAACTGTTCTGCCTTATTATTATTCGACCATGCTGGTCATTTATGAACATTTGAACATCTTGGCCATGTTCTGTTATAATCTCTACCCGGCACAGCCAGAAGAGGACTGGCCACCCCACATAGCCTGGTTCCTCTCTAGGTTTCTTCCTAGGTTTTGGCCTTTCTAGGAGTTTTCCTAGCCACCGTGCTTTACACCTGCATATTTGATCTGATCTTGATGGTTCCTCACGGTAAACAGGGGCGTCGGTCAGGTCTGACTCCCGACTCTGCCACACTCTCCTGTGCCCCCAACAAACTTTTGGGGTGCCTCGGCTTCCAGCCGCTCGTGCCGCGCTAGCTCCTCATAATGCCGCCTCCTGCTTTCGCTGCCTCCAGCTCCGGCTTGGGGCGGAAATATTCCCCTGGCTCTGCCCAGGGTCCTTCTCCGTCAAGGATCTCCTCCCAAGTCCATTTATCCAAATAGTGCAGCCTCTCCCACTGCTGCTGCTGCCTCTGTTGCTTCTCCTGCTGCTGCCTTTGCTGCTGCTGCTGTTGCTCCTGCTGCACCTGTCGTTCTCCTGCTGCTGCTGTTGCTGCTGCCTCTGTTTACCACGCCGCTTGGTCCTTGGTTGGTGGGTGATTCTGTAAGGGTTTTCTTCTGGTGAAAGAGAGGCGGACCAAAATGCAGCGTGGTAGTTATTCATGTTTTTAATAAAGACGACTATACATGAACAGACTATACAAAACAAGAAAAGTGAAAACCTAAACAGTCCTATCTGGTGCAAACACAGAGACAGGAACAATCACCCACAAAACCCAACACAAAAACAGGCTACCTAAATATGGTTCCCAATCAGAGACAATGACTAACACCTGCCTCTGATTGAGAACCATATCAGGCCAAACATAGAAATAGACAAACCAGACACACAACATAGAATGCCCACCCAGCTCACGTCCTGACCAACACTAAAACAAGTTAAACACATACGAACGATGGACAGAACGTGACACTTGCGTACTATTGTTTGTACAGATGTGTGGTACCTTCAGGTGTTAGGTAATTGCTACCAAATATGAACCAGTCTTGAGGACGTCTATCACTTTTGGGCTGATTTATTTGGATTTTCCCATAATGTCAAGCAAAGAGGCACTGAGTTTGAAGGTAGGCTTAGAAATACATCCAAAGGTACACCTCCAATTGACTCAAATTATGTCAATTAGCCTATCAGAAGCTTCTAAAGCTGTGACATAATTTCCTGCATTTTCCCAAGCTGTTTAAAGGCACAGTCAACTTAGTGTATGTAAACGTCTGACCCACTGGAATTGTCACACAGTGAATCATAAGTGAAATAATCTGTCTGTAAACAATCTTTGGAAAATTGTTTGTCATGCACAAAGTAGATATCTTAACCAACTTGCAAAAACTATTGTTAGTTAACAAGAAATTTGTGGAGTGGTTGAAAACGAGTTTTAATGACTCCAACCTAAGTGGATGTAAACTTCCGACTTCAACTGTATATATGTGTATTATTTATATATACACTGCTCAAAAAAATAAAGGGAACACTAAAATAACACATCCTAGATCTGAATGAATTAAATATTCTTATTAAATACTTTTTTCTTTACATAGTTGAATGTGCTGACAACAAAATCACACAAAAATTATCAATGGAAATCAAATTTATCAACCCATGGAGGTCTGGATTTGGAGTCACACTCAAAATTAAAGTGGAAAACCACACTACAGGCTGATCCAACTTTGATGTAATGTCCTTAAAACAAGTCAAAATGAGGCTCAGTAGTGTGTGTGGCCTCCACGTGCCCATATGACCTCCCTGCAACGCCTGGGCATGCTCCTGATGAGGTGGCGGATGGTCTCCTGAGGGATCTCCTCCCAGACCTGGACTAAAGCATCCACCCAGCATCTACATTCAAGTCATTTAGCAGAGCGCTCTTATCCAGAAGTTTCGACTTCACAAGCTGGTGCACTGCTCCTTATGGCCTCCAGCGGAACAGTAGTGCAATCTAAATCTTTTCAGGGGGAGGGGGCGAGAGGGATCACTCTTATCCTATCCTAGTGTAATTCCCTAAAGAGGTGGGGCTTCAGGTGTGCCTCGGAAAGGTGGCGATTCGACTCCGCTGTGCAAGCGTGCGAGGAAGTTTGTTCCACCATTGGGGGCCAGAGCAGCGGTCAGCTTTGACTGGGCTGAGCGGGAACCGTACTTCCTCAGTGGTAGGGAGGCGAGCAGGCCAGAAGAAGGTGGATGAACGCTTAGCGCCCTCCGTTTGGGCGTAGGGCCTGACTCAGAGCCTGGAGTGTACTGAGTGCCGCTCCCCCTCACAGCCTCCGCAGGCAAGCTGTACCGCGATAGTCTGTAGCGGACGCGAGAGCTTCACCGGGAAGCCAGTGAGTGAGCGGAGAGAGCGAGGTGACGTGAGACCAACTCCTGGACAGTCTGTGGTGCAACGTGGCGTTGGTGGATGGAGCGAGACATGATGTCCCAGATGTGCTCAATTGGATTCAGGTCTGGGGAACGGGCGGGCCAGTCCATAGCATCAATGCCTTCCTCTTGCAAGAACTGCTGACACACACCAGACACATGAGGTCTAGCATTGTCTTGCATTAGGGGGAACCCAGGGCCAACCGCACCAGCATATGGTCTCACAAGGGGTCTGAGGATCTCAACTCGGTACCTAATGGCAGTCAGGCTACCTTTTTTTTTATTTCACCTTTATTTAACCAGGTAGGCTAGTTGAGAACAAGTTCTCATTTGCAACTGCGACCTGGCCAAGATAAAGCATAGCAGTGTGAACAGACAACACAGAGTTACACATGGAGTAAGCAATTAACAAGTCAATAACACAGTAGAAAAAAAAAAATGGGCAGTCTATATACAATGTGTGCAAAAGGCATGAGGAGGTAGGCGAATAATACAATTTTGCAGATTAACACTGGGGTGATAAATGATCAGATGGTCATGTACAGGTAGAGATATTGGTGTGCAAAAAGAGCAGAAAGGTAAATAAAAATAAATAAAAAAAAACAGTATAAAAACAGTATGGGGATGAGGTAGGTGAAAATGGGTGGGCTATTTACCAATAGACTATGTACAGCTGCAGCGATCGGTTAGCTGCTCGGATAGCTGATGTTTGAAGTTGGTGAGGAGATAAAAGTCTCCAACTTCAGCGATTTTTGCAGTTCATTCCAGTCACAGGCAGCAGAGTACTGGAACGAAAGGCGGCCAAATGAGGTGTTGGCTTTAGGGATGATCAGTGAGATACACCTGCTGGAGCGTGTGCTACGGATGGGTGTTGCCATCGTGACCAGTGAACTGAGATAAGGCGGAGCTTTACCTAGCATGGACTTGTAGATGACCTGGAGCCAGTGGGTCTGGCGGCGAATATGTAGCGAGGGCCAGCCGACTAGAGCATACAAGTCGCAGTGGTGGGTGGTATAAGGTGCTTTGGTGACAAAACGGATGGCACTATGATAGACTGCATCAGTTTGCTGAGTAGAGTGTTGGAAGCCATTTTGTAGATGACATCGCGAAATCGAGGATCGGTAGGATAGTCAGTTTTACTAGGGTAAGCTTGGCGGCGTGAGTGAAGGAGGCTTTGTTGCGGAATAGAAAGCCGACTCTTGATTTGATTTTCGATTGGAGATGTTTGATGTGAGTCTGGAAGGAGAGTTTGCAGTCTAGCCAGACACCTAGGTACTTATAGATGTCCACATATTCAAGGTCGGAACCATCCAGGGTGGTGATGCTAGTCGGGCATGCGGGTGCAGGCAGCGATCGGTTGAAAAGCATGCATTTGGTTTTACTCGCGTTTAAGAGCAGTTGGAGGCCACGGAAGGAGTGCTGTATGGCATTGAAGCTCGTTCAATGACGGGCGAAAGTATATAGAATGGTGTCGTCTGCGTAGAGGTGGATCAGGGAATCGCATGCAGCAAGAGCAACTTATCATTGATATATACAGAGAAAAGAGTCGGCCGAGAATTGAAACCTGGCACCCCCATAGAGACTGCCAGAGGACCTGACAGCATGCCCTCCCGATTTGACCACTGAACTCTGTCTGCAAAGTAATTGGTGAACCAGGCAAGGCAGTCATCCGAGAAAACCGAGGCTGGCTGAGTCTGCCGATAAGAATATGGCATTGACAGAGTCAGAAAGCTCTGGCGAGGTCGATGGAAGACGGCTGCACAGTACTGTCTTTTATCGATGGCGGCATGATATCGCTAGTACCTTGAGCGTGGCTGAGGTGCACCTGCAATCGCTCGAAACCAGATTGCACAGCTGAGAAGGTACGGTGGATTCGAGAGCACATAATCGTTTGTTGATTTGGCTTTCAAGACCTTAGATAGGCAGGGCAGGATGGATATAGGTCTATAGCAGTTTGGGTCCAGGGTGTCTCCCCTTTGAAGAGGGGATGACTGCGGCAGCTTTCAATCCTTGGGGATCTCAGACGATATGAAAGAGAGGTTGAACAGGCTGGTAATAGGGGTTGCGACAATGGCGG
>NW_027036022.1:0-12441 GCF_034236695.1 Oncorhynchus nerka
GTGTGCTGCTAGTCTTACTGAGGATACAGTGTGCTGCTAGTCTTACTGAGGTTACAGTGTGCTGCTAGTCTTACTGAGGATACAGTGTGCTGCTAGTCTTACTGAGGTTACAGTGTGCTGCTAGTCTTACTGAGGTTACAGTGTGCTGCTAGTCTTACTGAGGATACAGTGTGCTGCTAGTCTTACTGAGGATACAGTTGAGGCAACTTTTTGAATGCCTCTTTCAGAGCCTTTCTGTTGGTGTCTTTGATGTTATCAAGCTTGTTTGTGTTTCTGTGAGTCCGTATACATGCCTGTGTGTACATGTAATAGAAACATAAAATAAAGTTGGTGTGTGTGTGTGTGTGTGTGTGTGTGTGTGTGTGTGTGTGTGTGTGTGTGTGTGTGTGGTGCTGTGTGTGTGTGTGTGTCGCGAGTGCCTGTAACCCTTGTGTGTGTGTGTGTGTGTGTGTGTGTGTGTGTGTGTGTGTGTGTGTGTGTGTGTGTGTGAGAGAGAGAGAGAGAGAGAGAGAGATATAGGGAACATGTCCTACCACGGTAGATTCTAAACCAATCCCACCACAGTAGGTTCTATACCAATCCCACCACGGTAGATTCAATACCAATCCCACCATGGTAGGTGCTATACCAATCCCACCACGGTAGATTCTATACCAATCCCACCATGGTAGGTTCTATACCAATCCCACTACGGTAGATTCTATACCAATCCCACCATGGTAGGTTCTATACCAATCCCACCACGGTAGATTCTAAACCAATCCCACCACAGTAGGTTCTATACCAATTCAACCATGGTAGGTTCTAAGCCAATCCCACCACGGTAGGTTCTCAAAGGGCAATGCATGTGCTGCAGAGACTTAGAACAGTAAAACTTTAGGGAGTCCAGTGTTTTAGGATTGGCACTGAGTCCAGTGTATTAGGATTGGCACTGAGTCCAGCAGTTTAGGAGTGGGACTGAGTCCAGCAGTTTAGGAGTGGCACTGAGTCCAGCAGTTTAGGAGTGGCACTGAGTCCAGCAGTTTAGGAGTGACACTGAGTCCAGCAGTTTAGGAGTGGCACTGAGTCCAGCAGTTTAGGAGTGACACTGAGTCCAGCAGTTTAGGAGTGGCACTGAGTCCAGCAGTTTAGGAGTGACCCTGAGTCCAGTAGTTTAGGAGTGACACTGAGTCCAGCAGTTTAGGAGTGGCACTGAGTCCAGCAGTTTAGGAGTGGCACTGAGTCCAGCAGTTTAGGAGTGACACTGAGTCCAGCGGTTTAGGAGTGACACTGAGTCCAGTGGTTTAGGAGTGACACTGAGTCCAGCGGTTTAGGAGTGACACTGAGTCCAGCAGTTTAGGAGTGACCCTGAGTCCAGTGGTTTAGGAGTGACACTGAGTCCAGCGGTTTAGGAGTGACCCTGAGTCCAGTGGTTTAGGAGTGACACTGAGTCCAGTGGTTTAGGAGTGACCCTGAGTCCAGCAGTTTAGGAGTGACCTGAGTCCAGTGGTTTAGGAGTGACACTGAGTCCAGCAGTTTAGGAGTGGGAAAGAGTCCAGCAGTTTAGGAGTGACACTGAGTCCATGGTTTAGGAGGACACTGAGTCCAGTGGTTTAGGAGTGACACTTGAGTCCAGCTGCGCTGGGGAGTGACACTGAGTCCAGCAGTTTAGGAGTGACCCTGGAGTCCAGTGGTTTAGAGTGACACTGAGTCCAGCGGTTTAGGAGTGGGAAGGGAGTCAGCAGTTTGGGTGACTGAGTCCAGCAGTTTGGGAGTGGCACTGAGTCAGTGGTTTAGGGGTGACACTGGTCAGTGGTTTAGGGTGACACTGAGTCCAGCATTTTAGGAGTGGGAAAAGAGTCAGCAGTTTAGAGGTAGCACTGAGTCAGTGGTTTAGGGTGACACTGGAGGTCAGCGGTTTAGGAGGTGACACTGAGTCCAGCAGTTTAGGAGTGACACTGAGTCCAGTGGTTTAGGAGTGGCACTGAGTCCAGTGGTTTAGGAGTGACACTGAGTCCAGCGGTTTAGGAGTGACACTGAGTCCAGCAGTTTAGGAGTGACACTGAGTCCAGTGGTTTAGGAGTGACACTGAGTCCAGCAGTTTAGGAGTGGGACACTGAGTCCAGCAGTTTAGGAGTGACACTGAGTCCAGCAGTTTAGGAGTTACCCTGAGTCCAGCGGTTTAGGAGTGACACTGAGTCCAGCAGTTTAGGAGTGACACTGAGTCCAGCAGTTTAGGAGTGACACTGAGTCCAGCAGTTTAGGAGTGACACTGAGTCCAGCAGTTTAGGAGTGGGAAAGAGTCCAGCAGTTTAGGAGTGGCACTGAGTCCAGTGGTTTAGGAGTGACACTGAGTCCAGCAGTTTAGGAGTGGGAAAGAGTCCAGCAGTTTAGGAGTGGCACTGAGTCAAGTGGTTTAGGAGTGGCACTGAGTCCAGTGTATAAGGAGTGGCACTGAGTCCAGTGGTTTAGGAGTGACACTGAGTCCAGCAGTTTAGGAGTGGCACTGAGTCCAGTGGTTTAGGAGTGACACTGAGTCCAGCAGTTTAGGAGTGGGAAAGAGTCCAGCAGTTTAGGAGTGACACTGAGTCCAGCAGTTTAGGAGTGGCACTGAGTCCAGCAGTTTAGGAGTGACACTGAGTCCAGCAGTTTAGGAGTGACACTGAGTCCAGCAGTTTAGGAGTGGCACTGAGTCCAGCAGTTTAGGAGTGACCCTGAGTCCAGTAGTTTAGGAGTGACACTGAGTCCAGCAGTTTAGGAGTGACACTGAGTCCAGCGGTTTAGGAGTGACACTGAGTCCAGCAGTTTAGGAGTGGCACTGAGTCCAGCAGTTTAGGAGTGACACTGAGTCCAGCAGTTTAGGAGTGACACTGAGTCCAGCAGTTTAGGAGTGACACTGAGTCCAGTGGTTTAGGAGTGACACTGAGTCCAGCGGTTTAGGAGTGACACTGAGTCCAGCAGTTTAGGAGTGACCCTGAGTCCAGTGGTTTAGGAGTGACACTGAGTCCAGCGGTTTAGGAGTGACCCTGAGTCCAGTGGTTTAGGAGTGACACTGAGTCCAGTGGTTTAGGAGTGACCCTGAGTCCAGCAGTTTAGGAGTGACCCTGAGTCCAGTGGTTTAGGAGTGACACTGAGTCCAGCAGTTTAGGAGTGGGAAAGAGTCCAGCAGTTTAGGAGTGGCACTGAGTCCAGTGGTTTAGGAGTGACACTGAGTCCAGTGGTTTAGGAGTGACACTGAGTCCAGTGGTTTAGGAGTGACCCTGAGTCCAGCGGTTTAGGAGTGACACTGAGTCCAGCAGTTTAGGAGTGACACTGAGTCCAGTGGTTTAGGAGTGACACTGAGTCCAGCAGTTTAGGAGTGGGAAAGAGTCCAGCAGTTTAGGAGTGACACTGAGTCCAGCAGTTTAGGAGTGACCCTGAGTCCAGCGGTTTAGGAGTGACACTGAGTCCAGCAGTTTAGGAGTGACACTGAGTCCAGCAGTTTAGGAGTGACACTGAGTCCAGCAGTTTAGGAGTGGGAAAGAGTCCAGCAGTTTAGGAGTGGCACTGAGTCCAGTGGTTTAGGAGTGACACTGAGTCCAGCAGTTTAGGAGTGGGAAAGAGTCCAGCAGTTTAGGAGTGGCACTGAGGTCCAGTGGTTTAGGAGTGGCACTGAGTCCAGTGTATAAGGAGTGGCACTGAGTCCAGTGGTTTAGGAGTGACACTGAGTCCAGCAGTTTAGGAGTGGCACTGAGTCCAGTGGTTTAGGAGTGACACTGAGTCCAGCAGTTTAGGAGTGGGAAAGAGTCCAGCAGTTTAGGAGTGACACTGAGTCCAGCAGTTTAGGAGTGGCACTGAGTCCAGTGGTTTAGGAGTGACACTGAGTCCAGTGGTTTAGGAGTGACACTGAGTCCAGCAGTTTAGGAGTGGCACTGAGTCCAGTGGTTTAGAGTGGCACTGAGTCCAGTGTATAGGAGTGGCACTGAGTCCAGTGGTTTAGGAGTGACACTGAGTCCAGCAGTTTAGGAGTGGCACTGAGTCCAGTGGTTTAGGAGTGACACTGAGTCCAGCAGTTTAGGAGTGGGAAAGAGTCCAGCAGTTTAGGAGTGGCACTGAGTCCAGTGGTTTAGGAGTGACACTGAGTCCAGCAGTTTAGGAGTGGGAAAGAGTCCAGCAGTTTAGGAGTGGCACTGAGTCCAGTGGTTTAGGAGTGGCACTGAGTCCAGTGTATAAGGAGTGGCACTGAGTCCAGTGGTTTAGGAGTGACACTGAGTCCAGCAGTTTAGGAGTGGCACTGAGTCCAGTGGTTTAGGAGTGACACTGAGTCCAGCAGTTTAGGAGTGGGAAAGAGTCCAGCAGTTTAGGAGTGACACTGAGTCCAGCAGTTTAGGAGTGGCACTGAGTCCAGTGGTTTAGGAGTGACACTGAGTCCAGTGGTTTAGGAGTGACACTGAGTCCAGCATTTTAGGAGTGGGAAAGAGTCCAGCAGTTTAGGAGTGGCACTGAGTCCAGTGGTTTAGGAGTGACACTGAGTCCAGCGGTTTAGGGTGACACTGGGTCCAGCAGTTTAGGAGTGACCCTGAGTCCAGTGGTTTAGGAGTGGAAAGAGTCCAGCGGTTTAGGAGTGGGAAGAGTCCAGCAGTTTAGGAGTGGCACTGAGTCCAGTGGTTTAGGAGTGGCACTGAGTCCAGTGTATAGGGAGTGGCACTGAGTCCAGTGGTTTAGGAGTGACACTGAGTCCAGCAGTTTAGGAGTGGCACTGAGTCCAGTGGTTTAGGAGTGACACTGAGTCCAGCAGTTTAGGAGTGGGAAAGAGTCCAGCAGTTTAGGAGTGACACTGAGTCCAGCAGTTTAGGAGTGGCACTGAGTCCAGTGGTTTAGGAGTGACACTGAGTCCAGTGGTTTAGGAGTGACACTGAGTCCAGCAGTTTAGGAGTGGGAAAGAGTCCAGCAGTTTAGGAGTGGCACTGAGTCCAGTGGTTTAGGAGTGACACTGAGTTCAGCGGTTTAGGAGTGACACTGAGTCCAGCAGTTTAGGAGTGACCCTGAGTCCAGTGGTTTAGGAGTGGGAAAGAGTCCAGCAGTTTAGGAGTGACACTGAGTCCAGCAGTTTAGAAGTGACACTGAGTCCAGAGGTTTAGGAGTGACAGTGAGTCCAGCAGTTTAGGAGTGACACTGATTCCAGCGGTTTAGGAGTGACCCGGAGTCCAGCGGTTTAGGAGTGACCCTGAGTCCAGCGGTTTAGGAGTGACCCTGAGTCCAGCGGTTTAGGAGTGACCCTGAGTCCAGCGGTTTAGGAGTGACCCTGAGTCCAGCGGTTTAGGAGTGACCCTGCTGGACTCAGGTTCCACACATCCAGTTAGTTCCACCCCTCAGTTAGTTCCACCACACACACACACACACACAAATGCATATTGACGCCACACACACACACACATGCATATTGATGCCACACACACACACACACATGGATATTGACGCTACACACACACATGCATATTGACGCCAAACACACACACACACATTCATATTGACGCTACACACACACATGCATATTGACGCCAAACACACACACACACATTCATATTGACGCCAAACACACACACACACACACACACACACACACACACACACACACACACACACACATACACATGCATATTGACGCCACACACACACACACACACATGCATATTGACACCAAACACACACACACATACATATTGACGCCACACACACACACACATGCATATTGACGCCACACACACACACACGCATAAGCATGCATTGACGCCACACACACACACACGAATGCATATTGATGCCACACACACACACACACACAAGCATGCATATTGACGCCACACACACACAAATGCATATTGATGCCACACACACACACAAGCATGCATATTGATTCCACACACACACACAAGCATGCATATTTACGCCACACACACATGCATATTGACGCCACACACACACACAAGCATGCATATTGACATTTACATTTACATTTAAGTCCTTTAGCAGACGCTCTTATCCAGAGCGACTTACAAACAGTATCACCTTATGACTCAGTGGAACAGTAGTGCATCTAAATCTTTTCAGGGGAGGGTGAGAGGATTGCTTTATCCATCGTGTATTCCTTAAAGAGGTGGGGTTTCAGGTGTCTCCGGAAGGTGGTGATTGACTCCGCTGTCCTGGCGTCGTGAGGGAGTTTGTTCCACCATTGGGGGGCCAGAGCAGCGAACAGTTGACCCCACACACACACACACATGCATTGACGCCACACACCCACACACATATGTGCATATTGACGCTACACATACACACACACACACACACACACACTGATGCCACACACACACACGCATACTGGGCAACACACTCACATGCATATTGAAGCAACATATTGACTCGGTAACGGTACTCCTTGTATATAGTCTCACTATTATTATATTACAGTGTTAATATTTCCTTTCTTTTTTATATATATATATTTTTTTCACTCTGAATTGTTGTGAAAGTTCTCGTATATAAGCATTTCAAGGTAATGTCTACACCTCTTGTAATCGGAGCATGTGACAAATACAATTTGATTTGATTCTAGAACTCAATGCAACTGAGCAAGTCTCCATGGAAATGTTGAATGCATCAGCACATGTTATTTTGGATGTGGAATTTGGAAGGATAATTGTGCTGAGTCCTATTTTAGTCCACGTTGCCTCTGCTTGCCTCTTTACTTTCCTCTTTAAAAAATAAACTATGTCAGCAAATCCTTCTGTAACGGCTGCTGTCTCAATCTGTCTGCATTCTCTCAACACACACACTCAGTCCCCAGTCCCACACTCAGCCTCCAGTCCCACACTCAGTCTCCAGTCCCACACTCAGTCTCCAGTCCCACACTCAGTCCCCAGTCCCACACTCAGTCCCCAGTCCCACACTCAGTCCCCAGTCCCACACTCAGTCCCCAGTCCAACACTCAGCCCCCAGTCCACACTCAGCCCCCAGTCCCACACTCAGTCTCGGTCCACCTTAGTCCCCAGTCCCACACTCACGGTTCCCAGTCCCACTCAGTCCCCAGTCCCACCTCAGCCCCCAGTCCCACACTCAGTCCCCCAGTCCCACACTCCAGTCTCAGTCCACACTCAGTCCCGATTCCACACTCAGTCTCAAGTCCCACCTCAGTCTCAGGTCCCACACTCAGCCCCAGTCCCATACTCAGTCCCGGTCCCACACTCAGTCTCCGGTCCCACACTCAGTCTCCAGCCTCCACACTCAGCCTCCAGTCCCACACTCAGCCTCCCAGTCCACACTAAGTCTCAGTCCACACTCAGTCTCCAGTCCCAAGCAGTCTCGGTCCACACCCAGTCTCCAGGTCCCACACTCAGTCTCCAGTCCCACACTCAGTCTCCCGGTTCCACACTCAGTCTCCAGTCCCGGTCCACACTCAGTCTCCCAGTCAAACACTCAGTCTCAGTCCCACACTCAGTCTCCCAGTCCCACACTCAGTTCGTCCCAGCCTCAGTCCCACCTCAGTCTCCGGTCCCACTCTCAGCCACCCGGTCCCACACTCAGTCCCGGTCCACACTCAGTCTCCCGGTCCACACTCAGTCTCAGTCCCACACTCAGTCCCCAGTCCCACACTCAGTCTCCAGTCCACACTCAGCCTCCCAGTCCCACACTCAGTCTCGGTCCCACACTCAGTCCCAGTCCCACACTCAGTCTCAGTCCCCCACTCAGTCCCCCCAGTCCACACTCAGTGTCCCAGTCCACACTCAGTCCCCAGTCCCACACTCAGTCTCCCAGTCCCACACTCCAGTCCCGGTCCAATTCGTCCCAGTCCCACATGGTCTCCAGTCCACGTCTCTCGGTCCCACACTCAGTCTCAGTCCCACTCAGTCCCCAGTCTCCACCTCAGCCTCCCATGTCCCACCCACTCAGTCTCCCTCAGTCCCAGTCCACCTCAGTCCCGGTCCCACACCTCCAGTCCCTCAGTCCCGGTCCCACACTCAGTCTCAGTCCCACACTCAGTCTCCCAGTCCCACACTCAGTCTCCAGTCCACACTCAGTCTCCCAGTCCCACACTCAGTCTCCAGTCCCACACTCAGTCTCCGGTCCCACACTCAGCCCCCAGTCCCACACTCAGTCCCCGGTCCCACACTCAGTCCCGGTCCACTCAGTCTCCAGTCCCACCTCAGTCTCCCAGTCCCACCTCAGTCCCCAGTCCCACACTCAGTCTCAGTCCCACACTCCAGTCTCAGTCCCACACTCAGTGCCAGTCCACACTCAGTCTCCCAGTCCACACTCAGTCTCCAGTCCCACACTCAGTCTCCGGTCCACACTCAGCCCCCAGTCCCCTCTCAGTCCCAGTCCCACACTCCAGTCCCCCGGTCCCACACTCAGTCTCCAGTCCCACACTCAGTCTCCCAGTCCACACTCCAGTGTCCCAGTCCACACTCAGTCCCAGTCCGCTCAGCCCCCAGTCCCACACTCAGTCCCGGTCCCAGGTCCACACTCAGTCCCTTCCCACACTCAGTCTGGTCCCACACTCCAGTCTCCAGTCCCACACTCAGTCTCCCAGTCCCACCTCAGTCTCAGTCTCAGTCACCTCAGTCCTCCCAGTCCCACACTCAGTCTCCAGTCCACCTCAGTCTCGGTCCACACTCAGCCCCCAGTCACACTCAGTCCCAGTCCCACTCAGTCCCAGTCCACCTCAGTCTCAGTCCCACACTCCGATCTCCCAGTCCCACTCAGTCCCCAGTCCCGCACTCAGTCTCTCCCAGTCCCACACTCAGTCTCCCAGTCCACACTCCCGATTCGTCTCGGTCCACACTCCAGTCTCCCAGTCCACACTCAGTCTCAGTCCCACCTCAGTCTCGGTCCCACACTCAGCCCCCAGTCCCACTCAGTCCCGGTCCACACTCAGTCCCCGGTCCCACACTCAGTCTCAGTCCCACACTCAGTCTCCCAGTCCCACACTCCAGTGTCCCAGTCCACCTCAGTCCCAGTCCCACACTCAGCCCCAGTCCCACATGGGTCTCCAGTCCCACACTCAGTCTCCCAGGTCCCGCACTCAGTCTCAGTCCCGCACTCAGTCTCCCAGTCCCACTCTAGTCCCCTCGGGTCCCAGTCCCACACTCAGTCTCCAGTCACACTTCAGTCTCCCAGTCCCACACTCAGTGTCCCAGTCCCACACTCAGTCCCCAGTGTCCCACACTCAACCCCCAGTCCCACACTCAGTCCCCCGGTCCACACTCAGTCCCGGTCTCACTCGATCTCCGGTCCACACTCAGTCTCCAGTCTCACACTCAGTCCCAGTCTCACCTCAGTCTCCAGTCCCACACTCAGCCTCCAGTCCCACACTCAGTCTCCGGTCCCACACTCAGTCTTAAGTCCCTGGTCCCACACTCCAGTCTCAGTCCCACCTCTCAGTCTCCCAGTCCCACACTCAGTCTCCAGTCCCACACTCAGTCTCCCAGTCCCACACTCAGTCTCCAGTCCCACACTCAGTCTCCGGTCCACACTCAGCTCCCAGTCCACACTCTAGTCCCGGTCCCACACTCAGTCCCCGGTTCCCACACTCATGTCTCCCAGTCCCACACTCAGTCCCCAGTCCCCACTCAGCCTCCAGTCCCACACTCAGTCCTCGGTCCCACACTCAGTCCCGGTCCCACACTCAGTCTTCCAGTCCCGGTCCACACTCGTCTCAGTCCCACCTCAGTCTCCAGTCCACACTCAGTCTCAGTCCCACCTCAGTCTCCAGTCCCACACTCAGTCCCCCGGTTCCACACTCCAGTCTTCAGTCCCACACTCAGTCTCCCAGTCCCACACTCAGTCTCCAGTCCCACACTCAGTCTCCCAGTCCTCCACTCAGTCTCCAGTCCACCCTCAGTCTCCCAGTCCCACACTCAGTCTCCCAGTCCCACACTCAGTCTCCAGTCCCACACTCAGCCCCCAGTCCCCTCAGTCCCGGTCCACACTCAGTCCCCGGTCCCACACTCAGTCTCCAGTCCCACACACTCAGTCTCCCAGTCCCACACTCAGTGTCCCAGTCACCTCAGTCCCCAGTCCATACACTCAGCCCCCAGTCTCTACACTCAGTCCCGGTTCACACTCAGTCCCTGTCTCACACTCAGTCTCTGTCCACACTCAGTTCTCCCGATCTCACACTCAGTCCCCAGTCTCACACTTGTGTCCCACACTCGCCTCCAGTCCCACACTCAGTCTCCCGGTCCCACACTTTGTCTTAGGTCCTGGTTACACTGTCTCAGTCCCCTCGGTCTCCCGGTCCCGCACTCAGTCTCCAGTCCCACACTCAGTCTCCCAGTCCCACACTCAGTCTCCGGTCCACACTCAGCCCCCAGTCCACACTCAGTCCCGGGTCCCACACTCAGTCCCGGGTCCACTCAGTCACCAGTCCACACTCCAGTCTCCCAGTCCACACTCAGTGTCCCAGTCCCACACTCAGTCACAGTCCACACTCAGCCCCCAGTCCACTCAGTCCCGGTCCCGCACTCCAGTCCCGGTCTCACACTCAGTCTCGGTCCCACACTCGATCTCAGTCTCACCTCAGTCCCCAGTCTCTCACACTCAGCCTCCAGTCCCACACTCAGTCTCCGGTCCCACACTCAGTCTCCTGGTCCCACACTCAGTCTCAAGTCCCACACTCCAGTCTCCCAGTCCCACACTCAGTCTCCCAGTCCCACACTCAGTCTCCAGTCCCACACTCAGTCTCCAGTCCACACTCAGTCTCCAGTCCCACACTGCAGTCTCCGGTCCCACACTCAGTCTCAGTCCCACACTCAGTCTCCCAGTCCCACACTCAGTCCTCGGTCCCACACTCAGTCTCCAGTCAGTCCCACACTCAGTCTCCCAGTCCACACTCAGTGTCCCAGTCCCACACTCAGTCTCCCAGTGTCCCACACTCAGCTCCCGCAGTCCCACACTCAGTCCCTCAGTCCACACTCAGTCCCCGGGTTCTACACTCAGCCTCCAGTCCCACTCAGTCTCAGTCCCACACTCAGTCTCCAGTCCCACACTCAGTCTCCCAGTCCACACTCAGTCTCCAGTCCCACACTCAGTCTCCGGTCCCACACTCAGTCTCCCAGTCCCACACTCAGTCCCAGTCCCACACTCAGTCCCCGGTCCCACACTCAGTCTCCAGTCCCACACCTCAGTCTCCCAGTCCCACACTCAGTGTCCCAGTCCCACACTCAGTCCCCGGTCCCACCTCAGCCTCAGGTCCCACACTCTAGTCCCGGTCCCACATCTCAGTCCCGGTCTCACACTCATGTCTCCGGTCCCCATCACTCAGTCCCCAGTCCCCAGTCTCAGCCTCCAGTCCACTCAGCCTCCAGTCCCACACTCGTCTCCGGTCCCACCACTCCAGTCTTCAGTCCCGGTCCCACACCTCGGCCCTCCAGTCTCCCACACTCGTCTCCAGTCCCACCACTCAGTCTCGGTCCCACACTCAGTCCTCAGTCCCGCTCCTAGTCCCGGTTCCACCTCCAGTCTTCAGTCCACCTCAGTCTCCCAGTCCCACACTCAGTCTCCAGTCCACACTCAGTCTCACAGTCCTCCACTCAGTCTCCAGTCCCACTCAGTCTCCCAGTCCCACACTCAGTCTCCAGTCCCACACTCAGTCTCGGTCCACACTCAGCCCCCAGTCCACACTCAGTCCCCGGGTCCCACACTCAGTCCCGGTCCCACACTCAGTCTCCAGTCCCACACTCTCAGTCTCCCAGTCCCACACTCAGTGTCCCAGTCCCACACTCAGTCCCAGTCCCACACTCAGCCCCCAGTCCACACTCAGTCCCGGTTCCACACTCCAGTCCCGGTCTCACACTCAGTCTCGGTCCCACACATCAGATCTCAGTCTCACCTCAGTCCCCATGTCTCACATGCCTCAGTTCCACACTCAGCCTCCAGTCCCACACTCAGTCTCCCGGTCCCACACTCAGTCTTAGGTCCCTGGTCTCACACTCCAGTCTCCAGTCCACCTCAGTCTCCCAGTCCCACACTCAGTCTCCAGTCCCACTCAGTCTCCCGAGTCCCACCTCAGTCCCAGTCCCACACTCAGTCTCCGGTCCACACTCAGCCGCCAGTCCCACACTCAGTCCCGGGTCCCACACTCAGTCCCGGGTCACACTCGGATCTCCCAGTCCACACTCCAGTCTCCCAGTCCACACTCAGTGTCCCGAGTCCCACACTCAGGTCTCCAGTCCCACACTCAGTCCCCCAGTCCCCGCTCAGTCCCGGTCCCGCACTCCAGTCTCCGGTCTCACACTCAGTCTCCGGTCCCACACTCGAGTCTCGGTCCCACCTCGGCCCCCAGTCCCTCGCACTCGGCCCCGGTCCCACACTCAGTCCCGGTCCACTCAGTCTCAGTCCTCGGTCCCACACTCCGGTCTCAGTCCCACACTCCCAGTGTCCCAGTCCCACACTCAGTCCCCAGTCCCACACTCAGCCCCCAGTCCC